>NC_053026.1:401159430-401175049 GCF_003073215.2 Triticum urartu
GAAGAAGGGGTCGGAGGCCCTCCCGCGCCCGCTGGGTGGAAAGTGAACAGCTGCGCCGGTAGTCCCTCGCCGACGGCGACAATGTTAAGCCTCCTTCCCTTCCCGGCGGACGGATCCTGCCGGCTCTTTGAGCAGCAGTGAGGGGAGAGAGAGGCCAACGAAGTCTTGTTTAGATCTGGAGAGGGCGAGAGAGTGTGAAGAGAGCAACTACAAGCGCTGAGGCTCCAGCGTGTATATATATACTGGAGAGAGAGTGTGTGTGAAGCATGCAAACCCTAGAAAACATTTTGACCAGTCAAAGAATCCTCCTGGCACAAATTATGCTCAAGTGTAGTTATCGAACCCGAGACCTCAAGTTTGATGAGCGAACAGGCTAACCAGCTACACAACCCTCCCGTTATGTTCAACGAGAGGGAAATAACCTTTTATACATTCCTGCATTCGTGTGACAAGCATGCCGTGTTTTTGTGTGTGTGTGTGTGGGAGTCATTGGGATTTCAATCATAATCGTGTCATGTGGCTTTGGTGGTAAGACTATCCACAGTGGTGCAGAAATAATGCAGCCTTAGTCACCTTACCTCTCTCCGTAGTACGTTGGGTCCCACCAGTTCGCTACTGCTCGGGAACACTGTCCAATTGATCCCTCTGTTCGCTCACGTACTATTTTAAGTGAATCCTTATTATAACATGCACACAAATTTTGGCACTTGTATTCGACTTAAGTCAGTGTGCCACCGTATCTCGTATACTTACTACTCCCTCCGTCTAGGTGTAATAAGTCACGTTAGAAGGTGCAACAGGACCAAGGTGCGTGTGTGTGTGTGTGTGTGTTTAACACATGTGTGTGTTAGAGAGAGCGACAGATCGACCTACTCCTACAGAGAGATGTTGTGTAGTGTACGATTTTAGCCGCGAGAGTCGGTGCATCCTCTCGTTTCCGGGTGTGTCCGGTAGGGACATGCGGACAACTGCCATGCCCGCTCCTGACCAGCCTGGCCCACCCAAAGCCCCTCCATCGCCCGCGCGTGCTTCCCACCGAAACGGTCAGCGCCGCTCCAAAGAATCGGTGCCGCATTCATGCCCGGGCAGAGCGGACGCGACCTCTCACTGGCGCAAGAGTGATGGTTGCTTCGTCCATCCAACTTACTGTTGGGTCTATGTGATTTGACGGCTCATTGGTCTTTATTACTGAGGTGGTAGGACTGCTGGATGTCCCACGCTTTCGGCGAAAGGAGGTATACTACTACTAGATTACAATTTTCTCCATTCTTACAGCGGAGGCGTGCAAGAGCAGTGAAAACACGCAGGCTCAGTGATTACATGGCCCACCTCACACTATCACCATGCGACACCTAACTCTTTACATAGTACTCCCTCCGTTCCTAAATATTACTAGATGAGTCCCCGCGTGTTGGCGCGGAACAGCGGTATATCTCTCTGCGCAAAATTATCGATTTCATAGAACTAAAAAAACTCTATAACCGCATGACAAATGTGGTAGCCAAACTAAATAAACTCCCATCATCATTTAGATCATCCCACGTAAGGAAAAAAGATCAGCCAACTCCTACTGCATAATGGGATTATATTTTTCTTTTTGACATGTTAATGGGACTTAAAAGCTCACTTACATGCATGCTACCGGTGCATGCTTGCATGCAGACATGTTGATGTGATTTAAAACCCACTCACATGCATGTGCCACGGTATTTCTGCATGCTTGCATGTGGCTTAGTGCGGAGCCTCTCAACGTCTAGATCAGACGGCTATTATGGACTGATTTACTTCATCTAACGGCTACATCAATTTTGATGACGTGGCTCAAGGAGAGGATAGAGAATTCCTAGTAGTGGGGGCTAGCTATTACTAGTAGATAAGTCTTTGTAGAGATTCCACTACATACGGAACAAAATGAATGAATCTACACTTAAAATGCATCTATATACATCGCATGTGGTTCATGGTGAAATCTCTACAAAGACTTATATTTAGGAACGGAGGAAGTACTAGTATAGTACGTACTGTAATTTATCAGCGAGATAAATTTGTACAATGCTATGAAGCTTCCAGCTTCTGTTACATGTATCTTGCGTCCAAGGTTGCCCGTTGCAACATTTCATCAAATACAAAGGAGACTAACATGCATGCTATTGCATCTCAATGATTGACAGATCATAGCAAATATGTACTCCCTCCGTTCCAAAATAAGTTTCTCAACTTTGTGCAAACTTTAGTACAAAGTTGTACTACTACTAAAGTTGACACTTATTTTGGAACAGAGGCAGCTAAAGAAAAAAACGATCCATGCAGTCCCTAGCCCTTGAACCGTGAACCCTGACCAGGCTTCAATTTGCTGGCAACGTTCGAGCTTCCTAATAAATGAAGTTTGCAACCTTTTGACCATCGGATCATTTTGTGCAGTTTCACCAAAATCGAGATGAGCATCCCTGTGGCAAAGAAATTGAACAAGCGTGATTAGAATAAGATTACTGGGACTAGTTGATGAGACATAAACTCATCACAAATACAGTACGTAGAAGCCAGTAGAGGTATGTGCGGGGCAAAGAAGTAGAGAAATATCCACAGGGAGTGATGTGGGCAGCTGGAGCAGTGGTGCAAGCCGGCTGTAAAGGGAGTTGTACCTGAGGGACGTAGCTCAACCTTGAGGAGGGCGGCGGGAGGCGGCAACTGCCCACGTCGCGGCAGTGAGCAAGGGACGAAGGCAACCTCACCGGCTTTGTGAGAGAGAACGGCGGGGACCCCTGATCGGGACGTGCCGACAGTGGGTTTTCGCCGTCGGCGACGGCCACCGCATCTACACTAAGCATCCACCCCTTCCCCAAGCGGACGTGATCCGCCGGGATGTTAGAGATGTGGCCACAGTCGTTTTGTGCGAGAGAGTGTGAAGAGAGCAACCCCAGCAAGCAACCGTGTAGGCTGGCCCGTCCTGACTATGTATATAGTGGAGCGGTTTCCTTTTCTCTCCATATGAACCTATCATATTGCGTACGTGCCACTGAAGAAAAAAAACTTTATTTATAAATGACGCGGCACCTACTACTCGTTCTCCTATAACCTTGCGCTTGGCATCTCCAAAATTAACCTTGCGATTGGCTCTTCGCCTCTTCGGGAAGTCGAGCAATAATGGTAGTGCAGTATATATCGTTCTGGCTATATGAGACCGAATGAATTGCTGCACGTCCACCACGTGGGCGAGGGTCGAGGGGCGAGGGAGAGTGCTACATACGGAGCAAAATGAGTGAATCTACACTCTAAAATACGTCTATATACATCAGTGTTTGGAGTATGTACTAGTAGTTCATATTGAAATCTACTAAAGGACATATATATTCCAAACAATATGATATAATCTCTATAACCAAGGTAGTAGGGACGAGGAGTAAACGGAGGGAGTAGTAAATTTTTCTCCTCGTCCTGCGAGCCACCGCGCGCATGGGCGAGGGAGCGGGCGTAAGGCGTAGTAAGCAAGCTTCACCTCATCCTGCGAGCCACCGCGCCCGTGGGCGGGGGAGACGGCGTACTAAGCAAGCTTCTCCTCGTTCTGCGAGTTGACGGGACACATCAAAAGTACTCCAGTGTATAGAGCCTTGCCTCTAAGGTAGGCCCCACATGGTTTGCCTCTTTTTTTAACATAACACGTCAAGTCGCAATTTGTTTGTTCACCCGTGGTAGACGATCCTCCCTCCACCAAGTGGACAACCAGTACACGTGCCAAATTACCACGTGGGCTGCCTTTTTCGTACAGAAATGAGCTCCACCGTGTACCCGCGCGGGTGTGGTTGGGAAAGAGACGGGAGTACGTGCGCCGTGCATGCACCTCTTCTCTTCGTGCACGTCCCCCACCTACGTGGGTGTGTGTGAGAGATACAAACCGCGTTCGTGAGTGTTTTTTGTTTTGGGGTGGGGGTGGGGTGGGGGTTGATTTTCGTGAATTATTTGTGGGAATATGTGTCGATGACATCTCAAACAAAATTTTGCATGCAATGTGTGTGAAATGGAGGCCTATCCATATCATACATAGAGGGTCGGGCAATCCACGAGAAGAGAGGGAGGGGTCATAGCTATCGATAGAGTCGAAGAGAGGATCAAGTGGGTGGGTGCGAGATCGATGAAGAGAGCCATCGAAATTGTGTGTGTGTACAAGTCAAAGATATAGGGCGACTGGCCTACCGGAACGTTAGAGGGCACACGTCAAGTTTGTGTGTGGCAGGGAGACATGACTAGAGCGCTCGATGTATCGGTGTGTGTGGGGGGAGGGGGTGGTGGGAGGGTAGGCAGAGGCCTAACTATAGAGGTAGAACGACTCGTATATGTGTTGAGAAGGAGAGACCCAGCTATGTCTTGAGGGAGATCGGTCGACATCCATACATAACTGAAGGACGGGAAATATGATGGGACAGAGAGAGAGAGAGAGAGAGAGAGGGAGGGAGAGGGGTAGAGTGCTGGATGGGTGATGGAGTTGCTTCTCGAAGATGGTGGGAGAGGCCTACTAGACAAACTGAGGGTGGAACTGCAATGTTATCAATAAGAGTGGGGATGTGTTTCTGTGTGTGCCTGTGCGTGATAGATCTGTCGGGACGCATCCATGGATGATGAAGGGGAACCATGTGTTTGGTAAGCAAACCTAACTAGATCGGTAGATCAATTGTTGTTTGTCAGAGGAAGGGAGAGACACAACTAATGAGGTAGATCGATTGACGTGTGGGTAAAAACGAGTTATAAGGACCTAGCTAGCTATATGTATAGCGAGAGATCGGTCGGTGTACGTCCATTTGTTAGAGGCAAATAAGGCCCAGCGAGACGGATAGACAGAGAGAATGGAGCTAGGAGGTGGTGCGAGAGGCCCAACTACTAGCTAGATAGGGGAGGAGTGTGCGGTTGTGAGATCGATGAAAAGAGGGGCGAGAGTTTACATGTGTGTCTGACCGTATGAGAGACACGAGGCAAGGACACATAAAGGAGGAGATTGAAGGTGTGTGTGTATGTTGTAGGCAGGCATCGCTGGAGAGGTTTATCGATCGGTGTGTGTCGGAAAGGAGTTGTGGAGACTCTGGGAGAACGACCTAAAGAAAAAAATGAATGTGCCCGGTGGATAGAATGCCGAGGGAGGGGGAGGGCGAGGAGGGCGTGTGCATGCACGAGAGAAAGTTAGTGGTAGCTACAAAGGTTAGAGGATTGTGTGGGTGTAAGAGACTAACAAAGATCATAATTTGATATGAAAGCGGATTCATATATTTGAATAGGAGATCATAGTGTTTTAAACATTGCATGCATGAATATAGCGGTGATACACGTGTTGTGCACATGTTATACCATAATGTGATAATGCATGGCATTTGCAACTCACAGCTAAATGCCGAACAATCTAAACCATACTATACATCAAACAATCTCACATTTTATTTGAATTTGTGATAATGTGTGGCGTTTGCAGCTTACAACTAAATATCGAACAATCTAAACAATACTATATATCGAACATTCTCACATTTTATTTGAATTTGTGGTAATGTGTGGTGTTTGCAACTCACATCTAAATACTTGTAGGCGTAGGGGGCGGGGCACCATACATAATGTGATAAACACATTATACATATGAGACATGGTTTAGATTATGAAGATCTAGCTAGAGCTAGAAATGTAATGTGATTTGAAATCAAAATAAAGTGGATTCAAAAAATCTAGTTCGAGTTCATATAGTACACATAGTTCATATGTAACTCGAGACTAATCATGTGGTGTGCTGTGAAGATAATACACAAACGATGGTTTAACTTGACAATAATGATGATTGTAGATCTTATTAAAACAGAGAAACGAATTCAAATGCTTTGACTTCACAACAATCATTACTGTAGATCTTATTCAAATAGAGAAACGAATTCAAATTTAGTTCATATTGAAGCGGTAGTATATACGTTTGGAATGCACTAAAACGTTCATTTGAGTAGTAGGTTGCATGCATTATACACATAGCGAAATATTTTAATTGAACATAACATGAATTCAAAGTTTTGAATGACATTTGTAGTGCGCATTGATTTGGTACAGTACACGTTAGGCTTGTCCGGAAATTTCAACCCGCGCCTTGTTAGCCCGAAATATTTAAGATATATCTTTGTCTCGTTGTGCTCCGACAACTCCCTCCATCTCAACCCGTGATACGTCTCCAACGTATCTAAATTTTTGATTGCTCCATGCTATATTATCTACTGTTTTAGGCAATATTGGGCTTTATTATCCACTTTTATATTATTTTTGGGACTAACCTATTAACCGGAGGCCCAGCCCAGATTTGCTGTTTTATGCCTATTTCAGTGTTTCGAGGAAAAGGAATATCAAACGGAGTCCAAACGGAATAAACCTTTCTGGAACGTGATTTTCTTCCCGATTATGACCCAGGAGACTTGGACTCTACGTCAGAAGATACGAGAGCTACCCACGAGGGTGGGGGGCGCGCCCCCTGCCTCGTGGGGCCCCCGTAGCTCCTCCGACGTACCCCTTGCTCCCATATATACCTACGTATCGTAAAACTTCCAGAACAGAGAATAGATCGGGAGTTCCGCCGCCGCAAGCCTCTATAGCCACCAAAAACCTCTCGGGACCCTGTTCCGGCACCCTGCCGGAGGGGGGAACCCTCACCGGTGGCCATCTTCATCATCCCGGGCTCTCCATGACGAGGAGGGAGTAGTTCACCCTCGGGGCTGAGGGTATGTACCAGTAGCTATGTGTTTGATCTCTCTCTCTCTCGTGTTCTTGATTTGGCACGATCTTGATGTATCGCGAGCTTTGCTATTATAGTTGGATCTTATGTTTCTTCTCCCCCTCTACTCTCTTGTAATGGATTCGAGTTTTCCCTTTGAAGTTATCTTATCGGATTGAGTCTTTAAAGATTTGAGAACACTTGATGTATGTCTTGCCGTGCGTATCTATGGTGACAATGGGATATCACGTGCCACTTGATGTATGTTTTGGTGACCAACTTGCGGGTTCCGCCCATGAACCTATGCATAGGGGTTGGCACACGTTTTCGTCGTGATTCTCCGGTAGAAACTTTGGGCACTCTTTGAGGTTCTATGTGTTGGTTTGAGTAGATGAATTGAGATTGTGTGATGCATATTGTATAATCATACCCACGGATACTTGAGGTGACATTGGAGTATCTAGGTGACATTAGGGTTTTGGTTGATTTGTGTCTTAAGGTGTTATTCTAGTACGAACTCTAGGGCTGTTTGTGACACTTATAGGAATAGCCCAATGGATTGATTGGAAAGAATAACTTTGAGGTGGTTTCGTACCCTACCATAATCTCTTCGTTTGTTCTCCGCTATTAGTTGCTTTGGAGTGACTCTTTGTTGCATGTTGAGGGATAGTTATATGATCCAACTATGTTATTATTGTTGAGAGGACTTACACTAGTGAAAGTATGAACCCTAGGCCTTGTTTCATATCATTGCAATACCGTTTACGCTCACTTTTACCGCTTGCTACCTTGCTGTTTTTATATTTTCAGTTTACAAAAACCTATATCTACCATCCATATTGCACTTGTATCACCATCTCTTCGCCGAACTAGTGCACCTATACAATTTACCATTGTATTGGGTGTGTTGCGGACACAAGAGACTCTTTGTTATTTGGTTGCACGGTTGCTTGAGTGAGACCATCTTCATCCTACGCCTCCCACGGATTGATAAACCTTAGGTCATCCACTTGAGGGAAATTTGCTACTGTCCTACAAACCTCTGCACTTGGAGGCCCAACAACGTTTCCTGGGATGAAGCTGCGGCCTAATCGGCGCCACCAAAGAGGTTGTACCCTAATCGCCACATTTTCTTCTTGATTCGATCTCACGGTGCTGCCGGCGCTCGGTCCCGAGCCGACACGGGCGGCTCCATCCACGGCGGCGTCGCCGGCCACTTCCTCCACAGCGTCGCTCCCTCGGCGCGAACGTCCACATCAGTAGGACCTGCTGCTGCTTTAGCTCTCGCTTCGCGCTGCTGCTCTGCTCTTGCTCTCGGTCCCCTGCCTGGTCTGCTCTTGCTATTGCTCTTGCTCGCGCTGCTGCTCTCGCTCTGCTCTTGCTTGCGATGCTGCTCCGATTTAGCTACACTTCAGTCGACTGAATCGACTTTTGGGTCAGTCGATTTTCAGGGGGTGGGGGGCTCGCCGGGGTGAAGGAAGAACCAGCCGCAGCGGGAGGGGGGCTCGCCGGAGAGGTACCCCACTATCTATCTTAGGGTTCAGGATGGGGGCGGTGGTCGCCGGCGGTGGCGGGGCGGTGGCGTGGGGATCGCCGGAGAAAAAGCTCGGCACGGGGGGCCTAGAGGGATGGCCGGGGCGGCGGCGGACCGGCGGTGGGGAGTGTTTCGGGGCGGCGCACCGGGGCGCGGGCGGCGGGGGGCTGCTGTTTGGCCGGCTCAGGGGGGTGGAGGTTGAAGATGAACCGCAGGCCCTTGATTTCGTATCCAACGGCTGCAAAATCGACTGACCAGAGATGAAAAAGTCAGTCGACCGACGTGTAGCCTCACCTTGCTAGTGCGTTCAGTTTCGACAGCAAAATTCAGTTTCGACAGTTAAGTTCAGTTTCGACAGTTAAGTTCAGTTTTGACAGTTAAATTCAGTTTCGACAGTTAAGTTCAGAGATGAGCGGCTGATGTATTTTACATCTAGCACTTTGTGGTTATGTATTTTACGTCATGTATTGGAGATGCTATTAGAATTCCACTCAGGTTAACGTTGTTCGTTGTCTCTCTTGTCCTGCTTCAGCCTCGGCGTCGTACAACTCACCGGAGCTGCTCCAACGACGAAACCCTCCATCACAGCAGCAGTACCTCGGGCTCCATCTCCAGACGCCTAAGATCTTCTTCCCCTCCTCCGACAGCCAAGTCAGCCGGAGCATCCTCACCGGCCAACCCAATCACGCTGAGATCGACATGGCTTCGCCAAAGAGGTTGTACACTTGTTGCATCTCTTTTTTACTCTACATGTTATATATATTGTCCACTGAGCACACGGATTTGTTCCTTTAGTGTCTCCTTGAAAGAAAAAACGTAGGAATTTTAATTTTCACTTGTCCTCCTTTTCAAATTCCTATTCATGAAGCACAAGACTAAGAGATAGTAGCATAATAGCATTATAACCATACATTTTCTTGTGGTTTGACTTAATCTCACCATGCTTCTTTGCATCCTGTGATCTTCCAATTGTTGTGAATCAAACACCCAGATTGGCAGAAATCCTGTGTTTTTAAATTCTCTGTTTTGCACGTGCATTCCTATCCTATTCCTGTCTATTTCCTATCCCTGCATTGTTGGAATCCTCCAATTCAAACGAGCCCTTACAGAATTACTTCTCTTACAGATAGTTGTCAAAGAAAACCTTGCGTGGTTTGTCCCGCTCCTGCTGCACGTCGTCCACCCCAGCTCAGCTGCTCCAACGATAGAAGGGTCCAGCACAGCAGGGATCCGGCCTCCAGACTGTCTTTCGCCGCCTCAGATCTTCTTCCCCGCCGCTGGCAGCCATGAAAACTGCATTACCATCATCAACCGAGCAGATGACCTCGAGGACTACACGGGTCCGCAAGAGAGGTCGCACTCTTTCGTGTCTGCTTACGTTATGCATCGCTTAATATTACATGCTACTTTATCGTCCTGTTCACCGATTAGACTCTGAGTCAGCTCCAAACTAATGGTCAAACTTGAGTTTTTAAATGGTTGTGGGGTACATATCGGGGCCGCTATCAATAGTATCTATCTACTATCTGGTTAATCTCCGGTGTCTACTATGAGTTTCATGTTGGGTGGGAAACAAACAGTAAAGAAGCCATTATCTGTATTTTTTAACTGAAGCCATTATCTGCCTGCTATTATTGGTTTTGGGTCTATCCACAGGTTGCTACCATCACTCTGGATTTCTGCATGCACTCCTTACATAATCTCACTATGTTTTATTCCTATGCATGACAGTTATTGTAAACAATGGAACTGAACATGTAGAGCAAAAGAGACGAGCCTTGCGTGGCAATAAAATTTCATGCAGACGTCGCTCCATGGTAGGCGCAAAGGCAGCCCCCCTCCACGCATTTCGGATTGTAATCGAGAGGAAGATATCTGTTCTGAGGGGGATTCAGAAGGAGAAGACAACTCCTATTTACCCCCTGAGGTCTTCGCTCTAACTTGGCATGCTGATGTTGGTTATATCATGCATATGGTGTCTTGCATTGCTTACTTTATACATCAAATATGTCATCTGCTTAGTTTAGACATCCTTTGTGCGAATGCCATCTGTTTAGTTTATTCATCGTTTATGTGAATTATGCAACGCCATCTTGTTTAGCCAGGCATCATATATGTGAATTTTGCAATGCCATCCTGCTTAGCCAGTCATCTTATATGTAAATTATATCAGGCCATCCTTTTTTTCGTTACATATTACATTTGTCAACAATGTTATTACATTCAACTGCTCTTCGTGTGCATCAGCCATTTGACACGGTGATGGCAAATTCTGGAGTGAAAACAAGGTCTTCAGAGCAGACTATGCTATCTGACGAAGCGCATATCTCGCTGGTTACGGATAGCTCCTCAGAGGAGGATTCAGAGACAGATGACCAGTCCTATCCCCCCCCCCGAGGTGTATGCTCTAACTTGGCAGGGTTATGTTGCTCATATCGTGCGTATGGTGTCTCGCATTGCTATGTCATTTGATTAGTTTAGACATGCTTTGTGTGAATGCCACATGTTCAGTGTCTAATTACCATATATGTGAATTATGCATTGCCATCTTGTTGCAAGACATTATATATGTGAATTATACAATGCTATCTTGTTGCAAAGGCATTATATATGTGAATTATGCAATGCCATGTTGTTTAGCCAATCATCATGTATGTGAATTATATCATGCTATCATTTTTTTGTATTACGTGTTCCATTTGTCGACAACGTTTGTATATTCAACTACTCTTCCTGTGCATCAGCCATTTGAAGCGGTGATGGAAGTATCTGGAGTGAAAACAAGGTATTCAGAGCAGACAATGCTACCTGCTGAAGCAGACATCTTGCTGGTTACAGAGAGCTCCTCAGAGGAGGATTCAGAGACTGATGACCAGTCCTATTTTCCCCCTGAGGTCTATGCTCAAACTTGGCAGGGTTATATTACCCATGTCATGCATGTTGTCTTGCATTGCTTAGTTTTTACATCATATATGGATTGCCATCTGCTTACTTGCTTACTATATAAATCATATATTTGAATTATATCATGCCATCATGTTTACATAGTACATACACATCATCTATCTGAATTATGGCATGGCAACCCATTTAATAAAGACATCATATAGTTATATCATCTCATCCTGTTTAGTGTTTACAGTCATCATATTTTGAATTATGGCACTATCCGTGAATGTATGTGAATTATGGCATGCCAACCTATTTAATAAACCACATCATCCTGTTTACATAGTCTCATATTTTGAACTATGTCTTTCCATCTTTTTTAGTTAGCCATCATAATGTGAAATTGTGTCATGCTATCCTGTTTAGTTAGCCATCATATATGTGAAATTGTGTCATGCTATCCTGTTTGGTTAGACAACATAAATATGAATTATTTCATGCCCTCTTTTATTCCCCACTATCCATTGCACCTGTCTATCATACAATGTCTATACTTTCAATTACTTTTCTTGTTTATCAGCCATTTGAATTGGAGAGCGTGATGGCAGTATCTAAGGGAGTAACAACACGGTCTTCAGAAAAGATAGTGCTACCAGTTGATGCAGATAGAACCACGGTTGTACTTGCCCAAGGACCAGATCCACCACACATAACCCAGACTCTCGCAGATTGTACCCCTACCCAGTTGGACAGAGAACCAGCTACACCCCTTCTAACCCCAACCCCGGCAGATAGTAACCCAGTTCCAGTTGACACAGCACCGTCTCCACCACAGAGCACCCAAACACGAGCAGTTAGTAAGGGAACTGCAGTGCCCAAAGCACGAGGACCACCACTCCGAATCCCAACTCAACGCTTAAAGGAGAAGAAGATTTGTTCTCAGGTCAGGTTCTGTAGCTATGGTTCATACTCCTTTGCTCTTGCATGACTGTATTTACTCATACCAACTATTTTCAAATTTGAAGGATGGAATTGAAACTCCAATGGCGCAACAGGTATGTTTTAAACCTGTTTCTTTAACTGGTTTGCTGTTGTAACCTGCTCTATGTTGATTTCAGTTTCAATTGAATAAACAGTTATGTTCTCATGTCATGCACATTACAAGTGTTGTTATTGCTCTATAGTTACCCACACTTATATTCTGTCTATTCTGCTTTGTCTTGAACAAATATTATTTGAACTGTGTCTCTATCTTGATTTGGCAACAAAAACTAGAATGATATAGACCATAAAGTGACCATGGTACATAGATATATGTTTGTTTCATGCTGTTATCCTGTCCACTTTACTACTGAACTCATTTACCAAAATGAGTTTCATATACAACATGGTAAACATGTGATGTGTCTGCTTGTTTCTCTTTTAGAATGCGGACAAAATATTGGAGAACAGTACCGCGTTATCCAATGGTAAAGGAAGTAATGCAGATAAGGTTCAAGATAGTGAGACATCCCTGTTGGTCTCCAAGAAAGCTGATAAAAACTATCTTGACGACAGTGAGGGAACCCAAAAGTCCTGTCTTGATGTAGTGTTCGAGTTACTGGCCACTACTGCTGGCACAAGCTCTTCGAACTCGCTGCCTGAATCAGTTCGTCTTCTTGAGTCTCAACTTCAAGTTGAAAGACATCGATCAGATGTGCTGACAGGAAGCTGAAGGACTGAGGAAGTCCCTGCAGAATTCAGATGCATATTTTCTGGTGCAACAGCAAGCGCTGGAGGATTTAAGCGCCAAACAAGAGAAAGTTAATAAGCTTGCTAAGCATCTTGCCAGCATTATGGGTACCCAGGATATTGTTTCTTGAGATCTTCTGAAGTGGTTTCAGTTCTGGATTTGTTTTGCTGCGGCGTTTATTTGCGCTGGTCGCCAACTTTGACAACCAGTGTATATGATATGTTGCTTTGTTCCCTATATTTGCACTGGTGGCGAACTTTGATGCCCAGTGGATGTAATATGTGTAATAGCCGTGATAGCCTAGCGTTAGTTGCTTGCTTATTTATTTCCTTGTTGTCTTGTTTATTTGTTTGCTTGTAGTCATTGCAGTTCTTTTTCCGCGGTTAGCTAGTGGCTGCAATAACCTATTTTTTAAAACTAGGCCACAATAACCATGGGCTAATATTTACTGTAGTGACACTGGGCCTCCTACTGGCTGTAGAAACAGTGGGCCTTCTACGGGCCGTAGAAACAATGGGCCTTCTACGGGCCGTAGAAACAATGGGCCTTCTGCGGGCCGTATTATCAATGGGCCTTATACGGGCCGTATGATCGATTGGCCAAACATGGGCCAAACAGACCATTATGGCCGTAAACGGGCTAGAGTTGGAATCGTCCGTTCATGGGCCGACCATAACGGGCCATCGTTAATAGGCCGTATTTGATGACGCTATGAAAACGGCCCAACGTATTAACGGACCACAAACGGGCCGACTGTAACCACGGGCTGAATTTGGCCCACAAGCAGAAAATGATAGTAACGGGCCGTAAGTAAACGAATGCTGGAAATGAGCCCAAGAATAAATGGGCTCTGAGAAGGCCGAAAGATAACATGGGCTGGAAACGGCCCAACGGAATAACGGGCCGTTAATGGGTATAAAGTGATACACTGTTCATTACGGGCCAGTTTCACCACGGGCCGTTAATGGGTGTAAAGTGATACACTGTTCATTACGGGCCAGTTTCACCACGGGCCGTTAGTAGGCCAAGAGTTACATAGGGCCTCATATGGGCCGAAAGACGTCATGGGCCATACATGGGCCAGAAGTGAAAACGGGCTAGAATCATATTGGATGGCCCAGATGACGCTACTGGGCCTAATTCGATAGGGCGTAACGGGCCTTGGGTTAGCGGGCTGTAAATGGGCTATATGCGAACAGGCCGTTAACAGGCTTTCCATGGGCCGGCCCGCCACCTTTTGACCAAGTCAAACGGGCCGGCCTTTTCACAGGAATGGGCCTCTGTTGGGCTGTGCCACG
Source organism: Triticum urartu (assembly GCF_003073215.2). NCBI lineage: Eukaryota > Viridiplantae > Streptophyta > Magnoliopsida > Poales > Poaceae > Triticum > Triticum urartu. Next base: position 401,173,608 of record NC_053026.1, read on the forward strand.
TGTCGACGTATCATAGGCGCCTATCTGACCCACTGACGAGCTGACACGTGTTTCGTCGGCCAATAAGAATTTTACACGTGGAAATTTCCCATTGGTCGGGCTGTTAACGGGTTATCGGATCCAAAACCCGACCCGATAGCTTAACGGCGTTTCGTTACGGTGGATGCCACGTGTCGGTCACCCTTGACGAAAGCACTTCTGTGACGCGCGATTTATCGTCATGGAAGTGGACACTTCCATGATGATAATTTTGGTAATGTCATGGAACACTTCTACGACAGCACAGGTATGACTATCTTGATTCTGTCATAAATTTGTCATGGATGTACATGCATGACAGAAAAACGCGACCTACTGTGACAAACACGTATCATCACGGAAGTGTATTTTTTTGTAGTGGAAATTAAATGTTATTAAATATGCTAGTAAAACTCTAGACAGTGCCCAGAGAAATTATGCTACCACTGAAAAGGAATTTTTAGCAGTTGTATTTGCTTGTGATAAGTTCAGACCTTATATTGTTGATTCTAAAGTAACTGTTCACACCGATGATGCTGCTATTAAATATCTTATGGAAAAGAAAGATGCTAAACCTAGACTTATTAGATGGGTTCTTTTGCTACAAGAATTTGATTTGCATATTATTGATAGAAAGGGAGCTGAGAACCCCGTTGCAGACAACTTGTCTAGGTTAGAGAATGTTCTCGATGACCCACTACCTATTGATGATACCTTTCCTGATGAACAATTAGCTGTCATAAATGCTTCTCGTACTGCTCCATGGTATGTTGATTATGCTAATTACATTGTTGCAAAATTTATACCCCCCTAGTTTCACATACCAGCAAAAGAAAAAGTTTTCTATGATTTAAGACATTACCTCTCGGATGACCCACATCTTTATAAAGAAGGAGTAGATGGTGTTATTAGACGTTGTGTACCTGAGCATGAACAGGAACAGATCCTACGCAAGTGTCACTCCGAGGCTTATGGAGGACACCACACTGGAGATAGAACTGCACATAAGGTATTGCAATCCGATTTTTATTGGCCTACTCTTTTCAAAGATTCCCATAAGTTTGTCTTGTCTTGTGATGAATGTCAAAGAATTGGTAATATTAGTAGATGTCAAGAAATGCCTATGAATTATTCACATGTTATTGAACCATTTGATGTTTGGGGCTCTGATTATATGGGACCATTTCCTTCCTCTAATGGGTATACACATATTTTAGTTGTTGTTGATTACGTTAATAAGTGGGTAGAAGCTATTCCAACTAATAGTGCTTATCATAACACCTCTATTAAGATGCTTAAAGAAGTTATTTTTGCAAGGTTTGGATTCCCTGGATTCTTAATGACTAATGGTGGTTCACATTTTATTCATGGTGCTTTTCGTAAAATGCTTGCTAAGTATGATGTTAATCATTAGAATTGCAATT
>NC_053026.1:401176049-401186358 GCF_003073215.2 Triticum urartu
CATTTAGTAGTCCTCTTGTCTTTGCACAACAGGATCATCTTCCTCTGAAGAAGAATATGGAGTACGTGAAGTGACTAGTTCCGATTATGCCAGGATGAAGAAGCCCTGTCTATCTTCTCATCAGAAGGAGCAGTTGAAGGATGGTTACATTACTCCCCACAAGACCAAACTAACTTCAGCTCAGAAGGACTGACAAAATCTCCATTTTTTTGCTGTGATGCGCGAGTACAATGTTGTTCTAGGATTCTTTCTGGTGAGTTCCATTTTTCTAAAAGTGTGCTCTACATGGACCATGTATGTGCCTGTTGAAACTGTCAATTCATAGTACAGTTTGCTCTATACTAATCACTTTTTTGTATTTGTGCAAACAGGTGCTCAGCTTGATTTCAATGGGAACTGCACAAAATGTTCATGAATACATCGAATCATTCATTTCCACCACAAGAAAGGAGGTGCCGATAAGTTCAAGGCGTTGCAACATATAAGGGCGAAATCATACAAGCTACGCGCGAATTTGGTTGATTTTGGTGGAACTGCACAAAAAGAACAGCTGGTTTATTTAGCACGAGGTGCCATGTCAATGTCCGAACTGATGGCAAACCCTGCCCATTCCACAATCGTAGGCATTTGATATTTTGGAATGGGACAACCTTGTCAAATTTTGCTCATTGATTTTAGCAAGACATGCGTTTGATATTTTCGAATGGGACGCCCTTTGCTGTCAGCAGCGTCGATCAATTTTTTCTTTATTCTTTAGTTGTGAAGTAAATATTGCCTCTGACATGTGAGTCGCTGAGATGCATAATCATCGATTGTTTTGAATGTTCTCTATGAATTGCCAGGCCTGTGTGTTTGATTGCAATGTACAGAAACGCTAAAAAGCTGCTCAAACTCTTTGTACTCCTTCTGTTCCTTTTTACTTCGCACATTGTGAAAGTGCATACTTTTTTGTATAAGATTGGTCAAAGTAGAGATACTTTGACTGCAGACAAAACTTGTATGCAACTAGAAAGGACCGGAGGGAGTACATGTGAAACTGCTGCAAACGAGGTGATCACCCTGGGAATAATGCTAGTACGTATTGTTTTGCATGTTCATCCAATGCCAGTGATACAGGAATTCGAACTAATCGAAATAAATTCATTCATACACGGTCGGATTTCATATAAACATGCCAGATTTCATTACATTTCATACATTCTTCAACTAAAAAGGGGTGCGCTGGAGGTATAATTAATTAACCGAAGCTACCCACCTGTGTCCCGCTGAGCCGAACAGAAGCTTCAGTGACTTAACTGCAGGTGCAGTTGCGTAACTGACATGTGGCCTGTTGGGCCCACGTGTCAGTCAGCCAACTGCACCAGCAGTTAAGTAGAAGCAGCGTTATTCTCCAGCAGAACTCCCCGACTCCACGTCGCCGCCAAGAAGCTAACCGGCCGTCAATGGTCAACCCGCCTAGCTTGGCTTCAACAGGAGGGTAGCAGCGGTGGCCTTACTTGGACCCGAGCGGCGGCGACCTACCGTGTTCTACTCTTCCTCATTTTCTGTGTGGCGCGGCCTCGTTGGCACGGACCGGGGCCTCGGCGGAGCCGGCGATGTCCTCTGTCTCGTTGCCGGTGGGTGGCTAAACATCGAAAAACTCTGCAGTGCTCACACCTCAAAAACACAAATACTGCTCGAGCTGCTTGGTCCCAGCTGTCAGCCGCTTCTTGTGCAATTCTCTCGTTTATTGACTAGACCTTCACATGCAAGGAAGTGCGTCCGGGCAAAAAAAACAAAACAAAACGATTTGCCCCCTGACTGTTGGGACCCACCAGCTACATCTTCGCAGGCAAGGAAGTGCCCGACAGTCGGGACCCACCTGGTCGAAGTGTACGTAGCGTTGTCATTCTGGTCGCGAACGTGTACATACATACTGGTCGATGTAAAGGCGCACACGTGTCGTAGTAGAGGCGCACACATGTCGTAGTAGAGGCGCGCACGTAGCATGTACACGTACGTACAGCGGCCAAGGTGCAAGAAAGAAAATACGGCTACGTATGTGTACATAAGGGCAGGGTCTCAAACGCCTACTCATGCATACGTACAGCAGGGCTCATGTACATGGCTGGGTCGGAACGGAGAAATAGCGTCGTCGTCGTGTTCATGGGGAGGCAACGGAATGCGTCGTGTTCATGGGGAGGCAACGGAATGCGTCGTGTTCATCGGGAGGCAACGAAATGCGTGGGAGCCAACCGGCTGGGTCGGAACGGAAAGCGTGGCCGTGTTCGTTGGGAGGGCTTGGACGGAACAGGCGATGGAAACGAGGCCTGGCGTACCGTAGAACGAAGGAAACGGACCTCGTACGGTCGAAACGGGGGTCCTGTTGATCGGGAGGGGTGTGGCGTACCGCAAAACGAAGGAAACGGACCTCCTATGGTCGAAACGGGGGTCCTGTTGATCGGGAGGGGTGTGGAGTACCACAAAACGGACGAAACGGACCTCCTACGGTCGAAACGGGGGTCCTATTCATCGAGAGGGGTGTGGCATACCGCAAAACGGGACTCCACGGGATACTGTTCATCTCCACCGTAGACCTCCTCCAGCCTCCACGGGCTACCATCGACCTCCTCCAGCCTCGACGGGGTCCTGTTAATTCAGCCTCCACCGTGCGCTACTCCACCGGCTACTGTTCAACCACCCCTCCACCGTCTACTGTTCATCCAGCCCTCCACACCACGGGGTCCTGTTCAACCACCCCTCCACGGGCACCCCTCCACCGTCTACTGTTCATCCAGCCCTCCACACCACGGGGTCCTGTTCATCCAGAGGAAATGCCACCGCTCACTGTTCATCCACCCCCCCGCAACGCTCACTGTTCATCCAATCGACCAGCTTCAGTTAGCAGCAGTAGCGAAGCAATCGCTCGATCGGGTTCAGTTAACAGCCATCGATCGATCGCTCGGGTTCTGTAATGCGTAACCTGCAGTGCAATCGCTTGGGTTCAGTTAGAGCCCAACGCCTCGCTCGGGTTCAGTTAGAGCCAACGCCTCGCACACACACACACGTACATCTACGAGAGAAACGCGCATCGCTCGGCCCATGATCTCCCACCGTAACCGTGAACTCCCCGAAATATTCCTCGCCCTCGCTTCTACCACGGGTTTTTCCGTCATGGACGGCCCAAAGAATGTCATGCAACTGCGTCTCCGGCCCGCCCAGGACGAAAAGCCCATTTTCTGTCATGATTTCTTGTCATAGAAGTAGGAGCCCACCACATCTACGATGATACCGGGTTTTGTCACAATTATCGTCATAGAAGTGTCATATGTATGACAGAAAAAGTTTCATTCGGCCCAAAATGTCACGGATGTGTCTTTTTTTTGTAGTGCATAGCCTCTCCGATGAAGTGTGAGTAGTTTACTTCAGACCTTCGGGTCCATAGTTATTAGCTAGATGGCTTCTTCTCTCTTTTTGGATCTCAATACAAATTTCTCCCCCTCTCTTGTGGAGATCTATTCGATGTAATCTTCTTTTGCGGTGTGTTTGTTGAGACCGATGAATTGTGGGTTTATGATCAAGTTTATCTATGAACAATATTTGAATCTTCTCTGAATTATTTTATGTATGATTGGTTATCTTTGCAAGTCTCTTCGAATTATCAGTTTGGTTTGGCCTACTAGATTGATCTTTCTTGCAATGGGAGAAGTGCTTAGCTTTGGGTTCAATCTTGCGGTGTCCTTTCCCAGTGACAGTAGGGGCAGCAAGGCACGTATTGTATTGTTGCCATCGAGGATAACAAGATGGGGTTTATATCATATTGCATGAGTTTATCCCTCTACATCATGTCATCTTGCTTAAAGCGTTACTCTGTTCTTTTTTGAACTTAATACTCTAGATGCATGCTGGATAGCGGTCGGTGTGTGGAGTAATAGTAGTAGATGCAGGCAAGAGTTGGTCTACTTGTCTCAGACATGATGCCTATATACATGATCATACCTACATATTCTCATAACTATACTCAATTCTGTCAATTGCTCAATAGTAATTTGTTTACTCACCGTAATACTTATGCTCTCGAGAGAAGCCACTAGTGAAACCTATGCCCCCCGGGTCTATTTTCCATCATATTATTCTCCAAGCTATTTCCTTTTCTGTTTATTTTGCTTTATTTACTTTGCATCCTTATCATAAAAATACCAAAAATAGTATCTTATCATATCTATCAGATCTCACTTTCGTGAGTGACCATGAAGGGATTGACAACCCCTTTATTGCGTTGGTTGCGAGGATTTTATTTGTTGGTGTAGGTGCGAGGGACTCGTGTGTGGCCTCCTACTGGATTGATACCTTGGTTCTCAAAAACTGAGGGAAATACTTACGCTACTTTGCTGCATCACCCTTTCCTCTTCAAGGGAAAACAAACGCAGTGCTCAAGAGGTAGCAAGAAGGATTTCTGGTGCCGTTGCCAGGGAGTCTACGCAAAAGTCAACATACCAAGTACCCATCACAAACCCGTATCTCCCGCATTACATTATTTTCCATTTGCCTCTTGTTTTCCTCTCCCCCACTTCACCCTTGCCGTTTTATTCGTCCTCTCTCTCCTTCCTCCTTCTCTTTCTCTATTTGCCTCTTTTTGCCCGTCTCTTGTTTGCTCGTGTGTTGGATTGCTTGCTTGTCACGATGGCTCAAGATAATACCAAACTGTATGTCTTTACTAATACCAACAACAATTATTTTATTAGCACTCCCATTGCTCCTCTTACCGATGCTAAATCTTGTGAAATTAATGCTGCTTTGCTGAATCTTGTCATGAAAGATCCGTTTTCCGGCCTTCCTAGTGAAGACGCCGTTACCCATCTAAACAACTTTGTTGATTTATGTGATATGAAAAGAAGAAAGATGTGGACAACGATATTGTTAATTGAGCTATTTCCTTTTTCGCTTAGAGATCGTTGCTAAAGCTTGGTTTTTCGTCTTTGCCTAAAAGTAGTATTGATTCAGGATAAGTGGAAAGATGCTTTTATCTCCAAGTATTTTCCTCCTGCTAAGGATTATCTTCTCTTAGAAACGATATCATGAATTTTAAGCAACTTGATTCATGAACATTGTTACACAAGCTTGGGGAGAAGGATGAAATTAATGATACGTAATTTCCCTACACATGGTTTGAATTCATGGATGATTATACAAATTTATTATGCCGGATTGAATTTTTCTTCTAGAAATCTTTTAGATTCGGCCGCGGGAGGCACTTTTATGGAAATCACTTTAGGAGAAGCTACTAAACTCCTAGATAATATTATGGTTAATTATTCTCAATGGCATACTGAAAGATCTACTAATAAAAAGGTGCATGCGATAGAAGAAATTAATGTTTTGAAGTGGAAAGATGGATGACTATGAAATTATTTGCTAAATAAAAGGTTTTCTGATCCTAATGATATGGCCTTTGTCTACTTTGATTTTGAGGAATACTAATGAATCTTATGGATGTGAATTTTGTTGGTTAGGAATTAATTTTTGTTACAATCGCGTTTATAGAGGAAACTTTTAATCCTAGGCCGTTCCTTAGTAATTCCTCTAATTTATGGGGTAATTCTACACAATTCTTATGGAATTTTTAATTATATACCCTCTGATTTTGAATCTAATATTAAAGAATTTATTACTCCACAAAAGATTTCAATGCTTTGAATGAAAAGAAAAATTGCTTCTTAAGATTTGAATGAGTTGGCTGGACGTTGATAAGAATTCTCTTGATATTGATCTTTGACATTAGATCTATTCCACCTAAGCATGATATCCATGAGTCTCTTCAAAGCCATGATAATTTCCATTGATGAGTGCAAAGAAAGAAACCGCTTAGGATGCGTGCTAGGAAAGATGCTTTATAAAAAGCGCGTTCTCTAGTTTCCATGATAATAATATGAAGATCTAAAAGTTATTGATGTGTTCCTTATTAAACCTTTTGTTTTGCAATATGAATCTTGATAATGATGGGACTGAATTATGATCCACCTTTACCTAGAAGACGTTCCAAAAATTCGGAGTCTTTAGATCTTTGATGCTAAAATTTTAAAAGTGGGGATTGGAAGAAGTCAAAACTTTTAATATCGATGAACCCGCTATTTTGGGATCTTCAAGATTTTATTATATATTTAGCTCTTTGATAGATTTGTATTTCCTTGTTGCAATCCCGTGCTAAATTCTCCTTCTGCTTATAGTCAAATAAAGCCTTTACCAAACATATCGTTTTGATGCTTTAATGCAATCATATGAAGAAAAACTTGAGTTTAGAAGTTTCTATCCCTTTCATAAGGGGCTGATTTGGATCCACATGTTTCATGCTATGGTTAGGTTTACCTTAATACTTTTGTTGTAGTTGCGGATGCTTGCAATAGAGGTTAATCATAAGTGGGATGCTTGTCCAAGTAAGGGCAGCACCCAAGCACCCGTCCACCCACATACCAAATTATCAAAGTACCGAACGCGAATCATATGAACGTGATGAAAACTAGCTTGACGATATTCCCATGTGTCCTCGGGAGCGCTTTACATCATATAAGAGTTTGTCCAGGCTTGTCCTTTGCTACAAAAAGGATTGGGCCACCTTGCTGCACTTTATTTACTTTTGTTACTTGTTACTCGTTACAAATTATCCTATCACAAAACTATCTGTTACCTATTATTTCAGTGCTTGCAGAGAATACCTTGCTGAAAACCGCTTATCATTTCCTTCTGCTCCTCGACACTCTTACTTATCGAAAGGACTACGATAGATCCCCTATACTTGTGGGTCATCAAGACTCTTTTCTGGCACCGTTGCCGGGGAGTGAAGCGCCTTTGGTAGGTGGAATTTGGTAAGGAAAAATTTATATAGTGTGCTGAAATTTACTGTCACTTGTTACTATGGAAAGTAATCCTCTGAGGGGCTTGTTCGGGGTATCTTCACCCCGACCAGTAGAGCAAAGAGTTGCTCCTCAACCTACTGAACCTACTAAAAATGAAAATGTCTGCTTCGAAATTCCTTCGGGTATGAAAAACTGCTAGCTATTCCTTTTGCAGGAGATGGAACAAAGCATCCTGATGAGCAACTAATATATGTGGATGAAGTTTGTGGATTATTTAAGCTTGCAGGTGTGCCCGGAGATGTTATTGAAAAGAAGGTCTTCCCTTTATCTTTGAAGGGAGATGCATTGAAATGGTATAGGCTATGTGATGATACGGGGTCATGGAACTACAAACAATTGAAATTGGAATTTCATTAGAAGTTTTATCCTATGCATCTTGTTCATCGTGATCGCAATTATATATATAATTTCTGGCCTTGCGAAGGAGAAAGCATCGCTCAAGCTTGGGGGAGGCTTAAATCAATGTTATATTCATGCCCCAATCATGAGCTCTCAAGAGAAATGATTATTCAAAATTTATATGCTCGGCTTTCTGATAACAATCGCACCATGCTCGATACTTCTTGTGCTGGCTCTTTTATGACGAAGACTATTAAATTCAAATGGGATTTACTGGAAAGAATTAAACGCAACTCTGAAGATTGGGACCTCGACAAAGGTAAGGAGTCAGGTATGACACCTAAGTTTGATTGTGTTAAATCTTTTATGGATACCGATGTTTTCCGTAAATTTAGCACTAAATATGGACTTGACTCTGAGATAGTAGCTTCTTTCTGTGAATCTTTTGCTACTCATGTTGATCTCCCTAGGGAGAAGTGGTTTAAATATCATCCTCCCATAGAAGTAAAAGTAGCTGCACCTATTAAAGTTGAAGAAAAGAATGTCACTTATAATGATCCTATTGTTCCTACTGCTTATGTTGAGAAACCACCTTTTCCTGTTAGGATAAAAGATCATGCTAAAGCTTCAACTGTGGTTCGTAAAAGCAATATTAGAACTTATACACCTCCTGAGCAAGTTAAAGTTGAACCTAATATTGCTATTGTTAAAGATCTCTTGTCTGATAATATTGATGGGCATGTTATTTATTTCTGTGATGAAACTGCTAGAATTGCTAAACCTTGTGCTAAAGATAAACCTAGACCTGTGGTAGGCATGCCTGTTATTTCTGTTAAAATAGGAGATCATTGTTATCATGGCTTATGTGATATGGGTGCTAGTGCTAGTGCAATACCTATTGACTTATACAAAGAAATTATGCATGATATTGCACCTGTGAGTTAGAAGATATTGATGTCACAATTAAACTTGCCAATAGAGATACTATTTCACCAATGTGGAATTGTTAGAGATGTTGAAGTCTTGTGTGGGAAAACTAAATATCCTGCTGATTTTCTTGTTCTTGGTTCCCCACAAGATAGCTTTTGTCCCATTATATTTGGTAGACCCTTCTTGAACACATTTAATGCTAAGATAGATTGCAAAAAGGATGTTGTTACTATTGGTTTAGGTGATATGTCTCATGAATTTAATTTCTCTAAATTTCATAGACAACACCGTGAAGAGGAATTGCCTAGTAAAGATGAAATTATTGGTCTTGCTTCTATTGCGTGCCTCCTAGTGATCCTTTAGAACAATATTTGCTAGACCATGAAAATGATATGTTTATGAATGAAAGAAGGGAAATAGATGAAGTATTCTTTAAACAGGAACCTATTCCTGAAACACAATTTGCCTGTTGAAATCCTAGGGGATCCTCCTCCACCCAAGGGTGATCCCTGTTTGAGCTTAAACCTTTACCTGATACTCTTAAATATGCTTATCTTGATGAGAAAAAGATATATCCTGTTATTATTAGTGCTAACCTTTCAGAGCATGAAGAAGAGAGATTATTGAAAACTCTGAAGAAGCACCGTGCTGCTATTGGATATACTCTTGATGATCTTAAGGGCATTAGTCCCACTCTGTGTCAACACAAAATAAATTTGGAGGAAGATGCCAAACCAGTTCGTGATCATCAACGACGGCTGAATCCTAAGATGAAGGAAGTGGTAAGAAAGGAAATACTAAAGCTTCTTGAGGCAGGTATAATTTATCCCGGTTGCTGATAGTCTCAGTGGGGTAAGTCCTGTCCATTGTGTCCTAGAGGGAGGTATTACTGTTCGGTTCCTTAATGATTAAAGATGAGTTGAATCCTGCAAAGATATTACAGGTTTATAGGTTGGTATTGATTTTCCACAAATTAAATAAAGCTTAAAAAAGATCATTACCCTTTACCTTTTATCGATTCAAAATGCTAGAAAGATTATCCAAACATACACATTTTTGCTTTCTAGATGGTTTTCTTGGTTTCTCTCAAATTACCCGTGTCAGCAGATGATCAATCAAAGACTACTTTACTTGCTTTTCGTACTTTTGCTTTATAGACGTATGCCTTTTGGTTTATGTAATTGCACCTGCTACTTTCAAGATGCATTGATGGCCATATTCTCTGACCTTTTGTGAAAAGATTTTGTGAGGTATTCATGGACGATTTTTCCGTCTATGGATCCTATTTTGATGATTGCTTAAGCAACCTTGACCGAGTTTTGCAGAGATGTGAAGAAACAAATCTTGTCTTGAATTGGGAAAAGTGCCACTTTATGGTTAATGAAGGTATTGTCTTGGGGCATAAAGTTTCTGAAAGAGGTATTGAGGTTGATAAAGCCAAGGTTGATGTTATTGAAAAGATGCCATGTCCCAAGGACATCAAAGGTATAAGAAGTTTCCTTGGTCATGCCGGGTTTTATAGGAGGTTCATTAAGGACTTCTCCAAAATTTCTCGGCCCTTGACTAATTTATTACAAAAAGATATACAATTTGTTTTTTATGATGATTGCGTAGAGCATTTGAAATACTTAAGAAAGCATTAATCTCTGCACCTATTGTTCAGCCACCTGATTGGAATTTACCTTTTGAAATTATGTGTGATGCTAGTGATTATGTTGTAGGTGATGTTCTAGGGAAAAGAGTTGATAAGAAATTAAATGTTATTCAATATGCTAGTAAAACTCTAGACAATGCTCAAAGAAATTATGATACTACTGAAAAAGAATTCTTAGCAGTTGTATTTGCTTGTGATAAGTTCAGACCTTATATTGTTGATTCTAAAGTAACTATTCACACGGATCATGCTGCTATTAAATATCTTATGGAAAAGAAAGATGCTAAACCTAGACTTATTAGATGGGTTCTCTTGCTACAGAATTTGATTTGCATATTATTGATAGAAGGGAGCTGAGAACCCCGTTGCAGACAACTTGTCTAGGTTAGAAAATGTTCTTGATGACCCACTACCTATTGATGATAGCTTTCCTGATGAACAATTAAATGTCATAAATGCTTCTCACTGCTCCATGGTAGTATGCTGACTCCTT
>NC_053026.1:401187358-401202182 GCF_003073215.2 Triticum urartu
GAGGGGATGCCGGTCCAGAACGCATGGAACATCCAGCACCTCCGGAGGTTCTACCCCTAAAAAGGCCCAGAGCCTGTGAAGAAGGCGAATGCCTGTGAAGCTGTCGCGTTTTGGAAAAGGCCCAGAGCCTGTGAAGAAGGCGAATGCCTGTGAAGCTGTCGCGTTTTGGAAAAGGCCCAGAGCCTGTGAAGAAGGCGAATGCCTGTGAAGCTGTCGCATTTTGGAAAAGGCCCGGAGCCTATGAAGAAGGCCAACGCCTGTGAAGCTCGCCGCCCGTGACACTCTCACGTAATAATGAGTTGGGGCTGTACACGCCCCGGAGTCTCAGGAGCGCCGGCCTCAGGCCCTGGGGCTCCCTCCCATGCCCAGTGGCAGCACTTAGCTCCGCGCTGGTGAGAAGACGTCGAAGACTAGATTAGGTGCCGGACGCGGCTTTTCATTTGCTTTCCGCAGTTGGCTTGTTCCTTCTCATTCGAAGTTTTATTGAAGTTGTTGCCGTCTTTGGCTTGTGGTTCTTCGACTTTTCACTCTCCTGCCTCAATTTCTCTTGTGCAAGGCCTTGCGAGGGGGGGGCAGCCGAGCGCCCTCGCGAGTGTTCCTGTCCTAGTCGTTCAAAGGGTTCGCGACCTGGGTCCATTATAGGAGCACCCCTCCAGTCCGTGCCCCACGGGCACCGCGACACGAACACAGGGCCTAGGTCGGTCGCCCCCCCACGGCTGGGGCCGGGAACTATCCACGCACAGGCACGTAGCCGGAAGGCATGATAACGGAAGCAAAACGATGATTAACAGCAATAACCCAAACATGCCCCCGCGGGGCTCCACACTACTGTCTTTTTACGCAGGAAAAAGGAAAAGAAAGAACAAATCAGGCGTAGCTCGCCTCACACCGGCCTGCAGGGAAGACTCGAGCTGCCTCCGGGGCTCAGGCAGACTCCCTCTCGCGCTTCACCGAGGCGCGATGGCGGTCGGACACGCTGCCACCTCCCAAGCAGATACGACGGCGTGGAGGCTGACCGCGGCCACCGCTAGAAGAGTCGCCGCCTGAAGAAGAACCGGAGAAGCTTGGGGAACCCTGAGCGCCGCCAGCCACGCGAGCGCTGTCCTGTCCATCATCGCCGGAGCTGGGTTCCCGGCCGCGGTCGTCGTCCTCGGGGCAGCACCCTGCGCGGCGACCATCTTCCCCAAACACCCTCACGTAGAGGGTGGCGTCGCCGTCAAACTTGAAGTGCAGGGTGCACCGATGGCTCAGACCACGTGCGTGGGCAAACGTCTGCCAACCGCGGGCCAGGGCCAGGCTCCCGGCTGCGGAGACCTCCAGTGAAGCCCATGAGGCCTGGCTGCAACAGTCGTTGGCCTGAAGCCAGAGGCCGCCCGGGGTGCCGGCCAGGATCTCGCCGAGGAGGAAGCGAGGAAGTGGAAGCCGGGTGCTAGTCGGCTCCGCCAACCACACGACGAACTCCGGCAGCACCACTACAGCGCGAAAGCACGGCCTAGGGGGACGCGCAACCGGAGCGCACCCCCTGGCCGCAGCAATCCGCCCGTCGCTGCGCTAGAAATCGTCTCCACGGCCGCGGGGAGCTGCCGTGGTGGCCACAGGATGTTTGCGAGGGCGCCCTCGGCCGTGCTTGGGCGGGGGAGAGGCAGGCTCAACCTGGCGAGCCTTCCCCTTCTCTGCGGCCGAGAACCTCCTCGACGGGGCCATGAAGAAGAAGGAGAAGCAAGGGGGATGAACTGGAAGGGCGCGCGCCGTTCCGTACTTATGGCCGGCGAAGGCCAACCGCCGACCTCCACGATCGCAGGTAATCATGACCCACTTTGCATGCAGGGACTTGTCCAATCCGTGCAGTTGCCGAGGCGCCAGGGGGAAGTGGAGACGCCCACGTCCAATCAACCGCCACGCGGCGCCCAAGGCCGCAGGCTGTTAGGGCCTGCGGCGCTTCGCTCTTGCCCTTCCGCCTCCCTGCACGGCCAAGTCCGGGCGCGCCTTGGGCCCTGGGGCTACTGTCAGCGTTCTGGGAACGGGGGTCCCCAGACTTGCCTGCCTGCGGCCTGCGGCGTGGCTCAAAGGGGGGCCCAGCACGGCCCATCTTCATCAACACAAACCCAAGACCCTCGCGAGGGGCCAAGCCTCGCGGGGCGGACGACACGGAGCTTCCTCAGGCACGGCCTCATCAGGCTGGCTCGCGAGGAGGCAGAGAGATCAAGGCGGGGTACCTCACGAGGTGCCCGTGACGCAAGCCATGACGACCAAAGGCGCCAGGCGGGTGCCAGCCCGCGCAGTGTCCTCATTTCCTCTTTGGTGCAAAGGGGGCAAGCACAGCCGCGGAGTACCGAGGCATCAAGCAAAGGTTGCCATTTCGGTGCAACAAGACCAAGACCAGGATGACTGCAAGACGGAGGTCATTGTGGAGCCCAAGACGGCGTCACCACCAGAGCTTTGTGCAGGCGAAGACTACTTTTGTCAGGATAGCTAGTACTAGATGTCCCCCTTCAAATTAGCTCGCCATTGTTGGCTCCCTTCCCGCTCGATATTTGGGAAGAGGACCAGGGCCTCTATAAATAGGACCAGCCACTCATGGGGCAAAGGGGCAGAGAAAGAGGGAGAGTTTTAGGGGGGTCGAGATAAACAATCGAGGAGAGGAAGAGAGAGAGAAGGGTGACTGAACTCCTCCCAGCAGTTCATCGCCCCAGCCAAGAACAGACCCTCGCGAGGCTGTTCTTCCTTGTATCGCTCATCATCATCAGCCCAAGAGGCAATCCACCACACCACACACTGGAGTAGGGTATTACACCACAACGGTGGCCCGAACCAGTATAAACCCTATGTCTCTTGTGTTGTTCTTTCCATAGCTTAGATCTTAGCGAGGCGGAGGGGTGCAGGTAGGTAGGAGGCGAAATCTCCGCGCGCACCCCAGTGTTCGAACCTCCAGGGTCTGCCGGAACCCAAAATCCGACAAATTTGCACAAAGTTAAATATCTCCTTCAAGGCAGCTTGTTTCTTATGAGCAGGGAAATGTTTTTCAGAGAAGTCATAAATCATATCCTGGGGACCACGCACACAACCAGGAGCAAGAGTATTGTACCAAGCTTTAGCATCACCCTTTAGTGAGAAAGGAAATAATTTGAGAATATAGTAGTAGCGAGTTTTCTCATCATGAGTAAAAAGGGTGGCTATGTCATTCAACTTAGTAAGATGTGCCACAACAGTTTCAGTTTCATAACCATGGAAAGGATCAGATTTAACCAAAGTAATTAACTCTGGGTTGACAGAGAATTCATAATCCTTATCATCAATAAAGATAGGTGCAGTAGCAAACTTAGGATCAAATTTCATTCTAGCATTCAGAGATTTTTCTTTATACTTGCATAATAATTTCTCTAGATCATCTCTATCTCTGCAAGCAAGAATATCTCTAGTTGTCTCCTCACTCATAACATAACCTTCAGGTACCTTAGGAAATTCATATCAAGGAGGGCTAGTTCTAGCAGGTGTTTCAGGAGTTTCAGTTTCAAGCTCATCATCAGATTCAACAACATCATGTTGTATAACTCTAGCAATTTGTTTATCAAGAAAGTCACCAAGTGGCACACCATCATTAAGCAAGGTACTAGCATCATCATAAGCATTATCCATAGCAGAAGTAGCATCATCAATAACTTGCGACATATCAGAATTAATAGCACGTGGTGGTGTTGCAAGTTTACTTATAACAGAAGGTGAATCTAAAGAAAAACTGGATGGCAGTTCCTTATCTCCCCTCGTCTTTGAGGGAAATATGTTAGTATTAGCATCCTTCAGATTTTTCATAGTGATAAATTGATAATAATCCCAAGTGACTCAACAAATATAGCTATGCTCCCTGGCAACGGCGCCAGAAAAAGATCTTGATAACCCATAAGTATAGGGGGTCACAACAATTTTCGAGGGTAGAGTATTCAAGCCAAATTTATAGATTAGACACAAGGAGAGCCAAAGAATGTTTGAAGGTATTAGCAGCTGAGTTGTCAATTCAACCACACCCGGAGATTAATTATCTACAGCAATGTGACCAATAGCAAAGTAGTATGATAGTTTTGATAATTGTAGCAGCACCAACGGTAACAGTAACAGTGATAGCAGTAATTTTGTAGGAAGTGTAACAATGATGATAACAGTAGTAACTTAGCAAGAACAATATAAGATAAATTCTTAGGCATAGGATCGGTGACTTGTTGGATGATATTCATCATGAGACAGTTATTGTTGGGGAACGTAGTATTTCAAAAAAATCCTACGATCACGCAAGATCTATCTAGGAGAAGCATAGCAACGAGCGGGGAGAGTGTGTCCACGTATCCTCGTAGACCGAAAGGGGAAGCGTTTAGTAACGCGGTTGATGTAGACGAACTCTTCGTGATCCAACCGATCCAAGCACCAAATGTACGGCACCTCTGCGTTCAATACACGTTCAGCTCGATGACGTCCCTCGATCTCTTGATCCAGTTGAGGACGAGGGAGAGTTCCATCAGCATGATGGCATGGCGATTGTGATGATGAAGTTACCGGCACAAGGTTGCGCCTAAACACTACGACGATATGACCGAGGTGTGTAACTGTGGAGGGGGCACCGCACATGGCTAAGAGAAGACTTGGTGTGCCTTTGGGGTGCACCCCTCCCACATATATAAAGGGCGGAGGAGAGGTGGCCGGCCCAAGGGGGCTCGCCATGGGGGGAGTCCTACTTGGACTCACGGTCCAAGTAGGATTCGGGCCCCCTTTCCTATTCCCACTAGGAGAAGGAGGGAAGGAGGAGGAGAGAAGGAAAGTGGGGCCGCCCCCCACCCTAGTCCAATTTGGTTTGGGCTTGGGGGGCGCCACCACCTGGACGCCGCCTCCTCTCTCCACTAGGGCCCATGAAGGCCCATTAACTCCCCGAGGGGGTTCCGGTAACCCCAGGTACTCCGGAAAACGCCTGAACCTTTCTAAAACCATTCCAGTGTCTAAACATAACCTTACAATATATCAATCTTTATGTCTCGACCATTTTGAGACTCCTCGTCATGTCCGTGATCTCATCCGGGACTCTGGACAAACTTTGGTTCATCAAATCACATAACTCATAATACAAATTGTCATCGAACGTTAAACATGCAGCCCTACGGGTTTGAGAACTATGTAGACATGATTGAGACACATCTCTGGTCAATAACCAATAGAGGAACCTGGATGCTCATATTGGCTCCTACATATTCTACAAAGATCTTTATCGGTCAAACCGCATAACAACATATGTTGTTCCCTTTGCCATCGGTACATTACTTGCCCGAGATTCAATCGTCGGTATCATCATACCTAGTTCAATCTCATTACCGGCAAGTCTCTTTACTCATTTCGTAATGTATCATCCCGTAACTAACTCATTAGTCACATTGCTTGCAAGGCTCATAGTGATGTGCATTACCGAGAGGGCCCAGAGATATCTCTCCGATACACGGAGTGACAAATCCTAATCTCGATCTATGCCAACTCAATAAACACCATCGGAGACACCTGTAGAGCATCTTTATAATCACCCAGTTATGTTGTGATGTTTGATATAACACGAGGTGTTCCTTCGGTATTCGGGAGTTGCATAATCTCATAGTCAGAGGAATGTGTATAAGTCATGAAGAAAGCAATAGCAATAAAATTTAACGATCATTATGCTAAGCTAACGGATGGGTCTTGTCCTGTCGGAGTAAACGACCACGGGTAGCCTCATCTGCTCCCCATGGCGATTCAAGACAACGGGACTGGCTGCGCCCCTCGAACTACAAGGACGAAGTACCGCCTTCTCTGGACCGGCTGGTAGCATCGGCCGGCTGACCAGAGGGCGGCGCCCTTCAGAAGAAAGCCATGAGATGGGCCGACTCCTGGCAGGCGGCCTCCAGAGAGGCCGGCTCCTAGCAGGCGGCCCCTCATGCCCTCAAAAGTTTGCACCACATTAAGGCGATGAGACGGGTGTGGCTACAGTGCCCTCTGCCACCCCCGAATCCAGGGCGGGGCGTGGCCACAGTGCACCGTACCGGACGGACACCCCCGTCCGGTGCGCCACTGTTACCACGCGGCCCATGACATCACACCTGGCAGAGAAGACCACGCCTCCACTACGGGCTGTCGGTATGGCCTGCCGGCGATGGGCCCTACCTGACCATGAGAAGCCGAAAGGCGGCGAGCATCGACCAGCCGGCGCGAGGGGAGGCTGACTCCCAGCAGGCGGCCTCCCCCTTCATTAGAGTTTGTGCGCCATTAACCATAAGAGATGGGGAGTGGCTATAGTGAACGCCCACCAGGCGGCGGCACTATAGCCATGCCTTCCCCAACAAAGCACACATCATCGGTGGCATCGCCACAGTGTTAAGCTGCCGGCAGGACCCGCAAGCAGCGGGCACGGCCTGTCAACAAAGTACAACACAGCCGGCGGGACCCACCAGGCGGCGGGCCCCAGCGGCTGGCAGAGAAGCCGGCCACCATAGACACTGACAGCCGGGACCTACACCCGGCCAGATTACCATTGTACCCCTAGGGGTAGGCCTATATAAACCCCCCAGGGCACCCATGCAAAGGGTTCAGAACTTAGACACACACACACCCATAGAAAGAGGAAGCTAGGGCTAGCCTTGTTCTTCTCCCCCCTCTAGAGAAACAGCTCAAGGAGCAAGCTTGTAGCCACCATTGTTGCTTGAGTGATCATGCGGAGACCCCGTAGAGCTGGAGTAGGGGTGAGGGAGTCCTGGATTAGGGGGTCTCCGGACAGCCGGACTATATCCTTTGGTCGGACTGTTGGACTATGAAGATACGAGATTGAAGACTTCGTCTCGTGTCCGGATGGGACTCTACTTGGCGTGGAAGGCAAGCTAGGCAATACAGATATGTATATCTCCTCCTTTGTAACCGACCTTGTGTAACCCTACCCCCCTCCGGTGTCTATATAAACCGGAGGGTTTAGTCCGTAGGACAACATACAATCATACCATAGGCTAGCTCCTAGGGTTTAGCCTCTTTGATCTCATGGTAGATCAACTCTTGTAATACTCATATCATCAAGAACAATCAAGCAGGACGTAGGGTATTACCTCCATCAAGAGGGCCCGAACCTGGTAAACATCGTGTCCCCTGCCTCTTGTTACCATCTGCCTTAGACGCACAGTTCGGGACCCCCTACCCGAGATCCGCCGGTTTTGACACTGACATTGGTGCTTTCATTGAGAGTTCCACTGTGTCGTCACCATAAGGCTTGATGGATCCTTCAATCATCGCCAGCGATGCGGTCCAGGGTGAGGCTTTCCTCCCCGGACAGATCTTCATATTCGGCGGCTTCGCACTGCGGGCCAATTCGCTTGGCCATCTGGAGCAGATCGAGAGCTATGCCCCTGGCCATCAGGTCAGGTTCGGAAACTTAAACTACACTGCCGACATCCACGGAGACTTGATCTTCGACGGATTCGAGCCCATGTCGGATACGCCGCACAGTCATGACGAGCATGACGTAACTCTGCCGTCGGACAGTGTTCGGGAGATCGCATCCGCAACTACTCCGGCCGTTAATCCGGAGCAAATCGCACCGTCCGAGAGCGAAGTGATAGACCCCGCCATGGAGGCCGCCCTCTCAGTGGCGATAGAGCCAGATACTGACTTCACCCCTTACGAGACCCGTATCGCTGAACCACTGGGTTCATCTCTGGCCACGGACTCTGAGCCGCTCACATTCGTGCCCGTCGAATCTGATTGGGCACCGATCATGGAGTTCACCTCCGTGGATATCTTTCAGCACTCGCCCTTCGGCGACGTGCCAAATTCATTAAGGTCTCTCTCCCTGTTAGGAGAACCTTGGCCGAACTATGTCCGGCTAGAATGGGATGCGGACGATGAAGAAATTCGCTGCCCACCCACCACCCACTTAGTAGCCATTGTCGACAACTTAACCGACATGCTCGACTTCGACTCCGAAGACTTCGACGGTATGGACGACAAAGCCGGAGACGAACAGGAACCACCGCCCTCAGGGCGCTGGACCGCCACCTCATCATATGATATATACATGGTGGACACCCCCAAAGAAGGCAATGGCGACGAGACAGCGGAGGATGACCCCTCCAAGAAGCAACCCAAGCGCCGACGTCAGCGGCGCCGCTCTAAGTCCCACCACAGCAAGAGCAGTGATACTGGCACAGGAGATAATAACACTCCGGATAGCGCCGAAGACAACAACAATCCCCTCCAGCACGATGTAGAGCTGGAGGACGAACAAGCTAGCCCTCCAGAGTAGGCAGCAGATGGAGAACCGGAGGACGACAATTACATGCCTCTCTCCGAAGACAAGTCGAGCCTCGGCGACGATGAATTTATCGTGCCTGAGGACCCCGTCAAGCAAGAGCGCTTCAAGCGCCGGCTTATGGCCACGGCAAATAGCCTAAAGAAAAAGTAGCAACAGCTTCAAGCTGATCAAGACTTGCTAGCAGACTGGTGGACTGAAGTCCTTGCGGCCGAGGAGCATGAACTCGAGCGCCCGTCCAAGAGTTACCCAAAACGTAGGTTGCTACCTCACCTCGAGGAGGAAGCATTGAAACCTCATTCACCAGTGTATGATGCGGCTAACCGGCCACTACGCAGCCGAGCCAGAGAGGCGTTTCAGCCTAAAGTTCAGCCCGCACCCCGTCACCACTCAATCAAAAATACTAAGGCCTGGGGTAACACAGAGGACCTGCGAGACATATTGGACAGTAAGGCAAAAATCACAAGGTCAATATACGGGACACGGGCACGCGCGCCAACACGGGACGATGATCGTTGCATCGGATACACCAAGAGTAAATCCGGCCGGGCCGGATACAGTAGACAAGACTCATACAAACTGCGTCGGGATATATCCCGGCACAGAGGCGCCGCACACCCCCTATGCTTCACTGATGAAGTTATGAATCATGAATTCCCGGAGGGTTTCAAACTCGTAAATATCGAATCATACGATGGCACAACAGATCCCGCTGTATGGATTGAGGATTTCCTCCTTCACATCAACATGGCTCGCGGTGATGATCTACATGCCATCAAGTACCTCCCACTAAAACTCAAAGGACCAGCTCGGCATTGGCTGAACAGCTTGCCAGCAGATTCCGTCGGCAGTTGGGAGGATCTGGAAGACGCATTTCTTGACAACTTCTAGAGCACTTATGTGCGGCCACCGGATGCTGATGACTTGAGCCACCCAGCAGCCAGGGGAATCGGCCAGACAATTCTGGACACGGTTCCTGACTAAGAAAAACCAAATTGTAGACTGTCCGGATGCAGAGGCCCTAGCGGCATTGAAGCATAACATCCGCGACGAGTGGCTCGCCCGCCACCTCGGCCAGGAGAAGCCGAAATCTATGGCAGCCCTCACAACACTCATGACCCGCTTTTGCGCGGGCGAGGACAGCTGGCTGGCTCGCAGCAACAACACATCGAGGAATCCGGATACATCGGATACCAAAGATGTTAATGGTAGGCAGCATCGTAATAGACCAAAGCACCGCAATAACGGCGATAACACCGAAGATATGGCAGTCAATGCCGAATTCAGAGGCTCTAGATCCGGTCAGCAAAAAAATCCATTTAAAAGAAATACTCTGGCTCCGTCCAGTCTGGATCGCATACTGGATCGCTCATGTCAAATCCACGGCACCCCCGACAAGCCACCCAATCACACCAACAGAGAATGATGGGTGTTCAAGCAGGCCGGCAAGTTAAATGCCGAAAACAAGGACAAGGGGCTGCATAGCGATGACGAGGAGGAGCCCCGGCCGCTGAACACAGGAGGACGGAAGGGGTTTCCCCCACAAGTGAAGACGGTGAACATGATATACGCAACCCACATTCCCAAGAGGGAGCGGAAGCGTGCACTAAGGGACGTCTATGCGATGTTGTGCGTCGCCCCAAAGTTCAACCCATGGTCTGCTTGCCCGATCACCTTCGATCGCAGGGACCACCCCACTAGCATCCATCATGGCGGATCCGCCGCACTGGTCCTAGACCCCATCATTGACGGATTTCACCTCACTCGAGTCCTTATGGATGGCGGCAGCAGCCTGAACCTGTTTTATCAGTATACAGTGCGAAAAATGGGTATCGATCCCTCGAGGATCAAACCCAGCAAAACCACCTTTAAAGGCGCCATCCCAGGTGTAGAGGCCCATTGCATAGGCTCAATCACAGTGGAAGTGGTCTTCGGATCATCGGACAACTTCCGAAGCGAAGAGTTAATCTTCGACATCGTCCCGTTTCACAGTGGCTACCATGCACTACTCGGGCGGACAACATTTGCAAAATTCAATGCAGAGCCGCATTACGCATACCTCAAGCTCAAGATGTCAGGACCTCGCGGGGTCATAAAAGTAGCATGTTCAGGCAGACCACTCATTCGGCGTCACAGCCCAAGGACACCTTCAAGCGAGTCCGGAACAAGCTGCAACAGGATCGCCTGGCACGATCAGAGCTCGCCTAGCAATTCGGCCCCCGTCCCAGTCCCAGTGAAGTGACGAAATCTGTGTCGCGCGTACATAACTACGCATTGAAAATACCATGGACATAGGCGGGGGCACGATCAGGACACGCCCCGCATTATGACTTAACCGCACTAGGGGTTGTATACCTTTGTCATTCCTTTTCTCTTTCAGGGCCTAACTCTTTGGAAGCCCTTTCCGACAGTATGATTGCCGGACAGATTCCGGAAGCAACAACTGTCGGGGATCGTAGCAGAAATTTAAAATTTTCTACGCATCACCAAGATCAATCTATGGAGTAATCTAGCAACGAGGGGAAGGAGAGTGCATCTACATACCCTTGTAGATCGCTAAGCGGAAGCGTTTAAGTGAACGGGGTTGATGGAGTCGTACTCGTCGTGATCCAAATCACCGATGATCCTAGCGCCGAACGGACGGCACCTCCGCGTTCAACACATATATGGAACGGAGACGTCTCCCACGCCTTGATCCAGCAAGAAGGAGTGAGAGGTTGAGGAAGAGAGTCCAACAGCAGCACGACGGCGTGGTGGTGATGGAGTGGCAGTTCTCTGGCAGGGCTTCGCCAAGCTCACGCGGAGGAGGAGAGGTATTGGAGGGGAGGGGCTGCACCAGGTTCAAGCGTGTGGCCGCCCTCCCACCCCTCCACTATTTATAGGTGGGGAGAGAGGGGGGCGGCCCCCCTAGATCCCATCTAGGGTTGGGGGCCGGTGGCCAAGGGGGTGGAGTGCCTCCCAAGTCAAGTGGAGGCCCTCCCCCTTAGGGTTTCCACCCCAAGGGGTGCGGCAGCCCTAGATCCCATCTAGGGTGGCGGCCACAAGGGGGAGAGGGGGAGGCGCACCTGGGGTGGGCCTTAGGGCCCATCTGCCCTAGGGTTTGCCCCCCTTCCCTCTTGGAGGCGCCTTGGGCCTTGGTGGGAGGCGCCCCAGCCCACCTAGGGGCTGGTCCCTTCCCACTATTGGCCCATGTAGGCCTCCGGGGCTGGTGGCCCCACCTGGTAGACCCCCGGACCCCTCCGGTGGTCCCGGTACACTACCGGTGATGCCCGGAACACTTCCGGTGGCCAAAACCATACTTCCTATATATCAATCTTTACCTCCGGACCATTCCGGAACTCCTCGTGACGTCTGGGATCTCATCCAGGACTCCGAACAACATTCGGTAACCGTGTACATACTTTCCCTATAACCCTAGCGTCATCGAACCTTAAGTGTGTAGACCCTACGGGCTCGGGAGTCATGCAGACATGGCCGAGACAACTCTCCGGTCAATAACCAACAGCGGGATCTGGATACCCATGTTGGCTCCCACATGCTCCACGATGATCGGATGAACCACAATGTCAAGGATTCAATCAATCCCGTATACAATTCCCTTTGTCTATCGGTACGATACTTGCCCGAGATTCGATCGTCGGTATCCCGATACCTTGTTCAATCTCGTTACCGGCAACTCTCTTTACTCGTTCTGTGACACATCATCCCGTGATCAACTCCTTGATGACATTGTGCACATTATGATGATGTCCTACCGAGTGGGCCTAGAGATACCTCTCCGTTTACACGGAGTGACAAATCCCAGTCTCGATTCGTGCCAACCCAACAGACACTTTCGGAGATACCTGTAGTGTACCTTTATAGCCACCCAGTTACGTTGTGACGTTTGGCACACCCAAAGCACTCCTACGGTATCCGGGAGTTGCACAATCTCATGGTTTAAGGAAATGATACTTGACATTAGAAAAGCTTTAGCAAACGAACTACACGATCTTGTGCTAGGCTTAGGATTGGGTCTTGTCCATCACATCATTCTCCTAATGATGTGATCCCGTTATCAACGACATCCAATGTCCATGGTCAGGAAACCGTAACCATCTATTGATCAACGAGCTAGTCAACTAGAGGCTTACTAGGGACATGGTGTTGTCTATTTATCCACACATGTATCTGAGTTTCCTATCAATACAATTCTAGCATGGATAATAAACGATTATCATGAACAATGAAATATTATATAATAATAACTAATTTCTTATTGCCTCTAGGGCATATTTCCAACAACAACCAAGGCGGCAAGAAGCTAAGATGAACACGGGAACCGCCGGGTGATCTCTAGTAATAATTGATATACCCGCTTTTCGCTATTTATGCATAACTTGCCCTGGGATAGGACATTTCGAATTGTCCTACTTTATGCTTATTGCACTACTTGTACCAAGTATGCTTCGACGTATTATTTAAATAACAATGCATATCATTAATCTGTCATTGCATTATTTACGTTTTTATCTTTCTCTTATCTGTCCACTTATGACAATCCGCACCCGCACATTCGGGTATGGTTAGTTCGCCAGGGGTTCGTGTTTACCCCATAATACGGCGCAAGAAGTCCGAACACTTTCGACAGTGCGGCACCTCGAACTTATAACATTATATGCATCAGCTCCGAATCATGTCTTTGTTCAAATGTTGGGTTGCCTGACTCCCATGCTTTGGTACCTTACGTTCTGCTATATCGTCTAAGGTAGCGGTGGGAGAACTACTGCGATTGTGTCCCGGTTCTTCCGGACGAGCAACTCAATAGAGAAAGCGAAAAACTGACTGTCATGATAAGGCGAGATACTGGTCGCTGTTCGAGAGGTCTCAAGTCCTTAAAGACTTTTCCGCTTTGGGCGAGGAGCCGGCCTTGTCCGGCTTAGGCGTGTATAGCGCCCCAAATTCGGCCCTCCGAATACCAGGGGCTTCGCCAAAATTTAAAATCATAGACTTCTATGGCTAAGTGAGAGTGATAAAGCATTATAGTCCGATTGCCTGGTTCGTTGCGCTGAACACCTCCCTTGAAGGACCCAAAATTGGGGTAAAGAGTGTTCGGGTTTATCCCGAACACCCCAGTACTAGTTACATGGGGATAGAAGCCGACGACTGGCCAACTCTCAGATTTTATAAACGGCCGCACAGAAGGTAATATTTTAAATTAAGAAAGCGTTGCATGGCGCAAATGAACTCATTTCATATTACAGGATCACATGAGCATGTTCATTCTAAAATTACATCCTTGGCACACTCATCTGCCACTATGCGGGAACCCTTCAGGACACTCTCATAATAATTCTCGGGGCAGCGATGCTCCTTGCCCTCCAGCGGCCCCTCCTTCACCAGCTTCATGGCGTCCAGCTTCGCCCAGTGCACCTTCGCCTGGGCAAAAGCCCTGCGTGCACCCTCGATGCAGATATACCGCTTGATGACTTCAAGCCGTGGGCAGGCTTCCACAAGCCGCCTCACCAGACCGAAGTAGCTGTCGGACAGGGGCTCGCCAGGCCACATCCGGACTATAAGGCCCCTCATGGCCTGTTCGGCCGCCTTCTGAAGCTTGACCAACCGCTTCAGCTGGTCGCTCAAGGGCACGGGGTGTTCGGTCCCAGTATACTGAGACCAGAACAACTTCTCCATCGAGCTCCCCTCCTCAGCCTGGTAAAACTCCGCGGCATCCAGTACACTGCGGGGAAGATCTGCAAACACTCCTGGAGAGCTCCGAACTCGGGTAAGAAAAAGGAAAGTCTCCTTCACGTGCTTGCTTTGCATAATGAATGCCTTACCCGCTGCTATCTTCTTCACCGCATCAATCTCTTGGAGGGCCTTGTGGGCTTCGGCCTTGGCGCTCCGGACGCTTTCAAGCGCCTGCGCGAGCTCGGACTCTCACGTCTTAGAGTCAAGCTCCAAGGACTCGTGATTTTTGGCGAGAGCCTCGAGCTCTTGCTGCACCTCGCCTACTCGGGCTTCTTGCTTTTCCCGTTCAATGCGCACCTTGGCCGCTTTGTCTTCGGCCTCGGACAACGCTTTCCTCAAGGTCGCCACTTCGGTCGTGGCCCCTGGCAAACCCATGATGGTCCTATTACTTTACAACTGAATTTCTTTTTAACTATATAGACAGGGGTATTTCTTACCTTTGCTCTCTTCAAGCTGCCTCTTGGTAAGGCCGAGCTCGTCCTCGGACCGCTTCAGGTCCTGCTTCAGTGCAGCAACCTCCGCAGTACGTGCGGCAGCGGCCAGCAGTGAAACCTGCACATACACATAGACATACTCTAATTAGACTCCTGAGTTATCATTTGATCCTCTATTCGGCTTTTCTTCGCGAACGCCAAACAGAGCATTAGGGGCTACTATTGTAACATCCCAAATTTTCAATTTGGAATGTTGTACACTAGATCATCATTGCATATCATAATTATTGCATTTTGGTTGATCCTAGAAATTTCACACAACTCAAGGACCCTCGGAGAGAGTTGGGGATTTCATTATTTTCAT
>NC_053026.1:401203182-401217024 GCF_003073215.2 Triticum urartu
TAACATCATCATGCCAAGGTAGAGCAAACACCTTGGGGGGTAAATAGGAGTGGTCAGCGGCGTCTGAATCCGCCTCAGAACAGATATCTTCCTCTAGATTACAATCTGGAGAGGGGTGGGGAGGGTTTGCCATTGAACCCACCATGGAGCGATGTCTGCATGACATTGTATTGCCGCACAAAACTCTTCTCTTTTTCTCTACATGTTCAGCATGACTGTGTACAATATCTGACATGCATACGAAAAAATATGGTGAGATTATGTAAGGAGAGCATGCAGAAATTTAGAGTGATGGTAACAACCAGTGGATCGACGTTTTTCCGTTGAACCAAAATAGACCTAATGGATCGACGTGAATGTATAGTAATAAGTGATGCAACAAGTGTACAACCTCTTTGCCGTAGCCGTGTCGACCTCAGCATCATTGGGTTGGTCACTGAAGCAGTTGAGGCAGAGGTGGCTGTCGGAGGTGTGGAGGAAGATCTGAGGAATCTGTAGACGGCGTCCAGGGCACTACTCTGTTGTGATGGATCGTTCTGTCGTTGGAGCAGCTCCGGTGAGCCGTAAGACGTCAAGGCTGAAGCAGCACAAGACAGACATCGTTAATCTCAAGTGGGATTCTAATAGCATCTCCAATAGATGATGTAAAATGGATGTAAAATTAACATCACCAAAAACCACCAAACTACAATAGATGAGGTAAAAACTATTGACTCTGAACTTAACTGTCGAAACTGAAATTTACTGTGGAATCTGAATGCTACTGTCGAAACTGAACACAATGGTAGCAGAGAGGCACTTGACATGTAGTTTAGGGAGGGCCTGCAGTTCATCTTCAACCTGCACCCCCCTAGCCGCCAGCCACCACAGCCGAACCACCGCCCCAGCGCCGCCTCGCCGCCCTAAAACAACTCGCCACCGCCGCCCCGCAGCCCTCTAGGCCCCCCGGCCCCCCAACCTGAACCCTAAGATAGATAGTGGGCCTCTCTAGCGAGCCCCCGTCCCCGCTGCGGGTGCGTTCTCCTTTAACTCCAGGTGAGCCCCCCCAACCCCTGGAAAATCGACTGACCAAAAGTCGATTTCAGTCGACTGAAGTGTGGCTTAATCGGAAGCAGAGCAGCAGCAACGAGCGAGGGGGGAGAGCAGTAGCAGCTGCGACGAAGCAGAGCTAGGCGAGTGAGCGATCGAGCATGAGCCGGAGCAGCAGCAGTAGCAGCGCGAGTGAGCGAGCGAGAGCCATTGCAGCAGCAACAGATCCGGCTGGTATGGACGCCGCCGCCGAAGAGTCCTCGCACTGGGGGAGAGCCTCCGTGGAGATGTCGCCCGCGGCGCCGGCTTCAAGGTAGCCGCTCCATGGGGGTGCGGGATGGAGCACCATCGGCGCCGGGAGGTCGAGTTAAGGAGAAGGTGCCATGCGATGAGTGTACAACCTCTTTGGTGGCGCGAGTAGGCCTCGGCTTCGTCCGAGGAGTCGGTGAGGATGCTGCGTTCCGGTGGAGCAGGTTAAGGCGGTGCTGTGGATGGAGCAGCCGCGATAGACGAGGCGATCGTCGGAGCAGCTCCTTGGAGGTGGAGGACGGGGCGGCTGAACCGGCGGGACGGCGAGATGGATGACGGATCCTCATCCGGGGAGGTGGACGAGGGACGTCGAGCTGTTGCGGTGGACGACGTCGTCGGGGAAGAGGCTCCGGCTGGGCAGCGGTGACGTGGCGGACGGAGGAGGGTGGGGTTTTGCGGCTGGAGCGGAAGGTTATGGCGGCCTGGGATTTCGAATGGCGAAAAGGGGGCGATGGGAGGGGGTGAAGCATGACTTAGGGACGCGCTTGTCCAAAATGTAGGATGTGTTACAAAAGTACCCCCCAGTGATTTGAACTAGCGGCCCTTTCGGCTTAGGGTTAGAAGGGGGATTTCGCGTGTCGGGATTTGGCAGCTGGAGGGAGTTTTCGCGCGCGTTGTAATTTCGAGATAGCAAGGTGCGAGTTGTGAAGGCGCCAATATTGGGAGCATGATATCTGAATTTTTGGGATATAACAAGACGCGGGTTGAAGTTTAGAGACAAGCCTAACGTGTAGTAATATTGTACTTGTATGTACCAAATCATTTCGCACTTCCCTCAACCAAAAAGAAAACGAAAAAAATAAAACTATTCACACCACACAAAGAGAGAGTCTTACCCCGTTTTACTATACAAATGCTATTCAAAGCTACTCCCTCCTTCCATCTATATAGGGCCTAATGCGTTTTTCGATGCTAACTTTGACCAAATATTAGAGCAATGATATATGACATGCAACTTACACAAAGCACACCGTTAAATTCGTCTGTGAAAGGTTCTTTCAATGATATAATTTTCACATTGTGCATGTCATGTACTATTAATCTTGTCAATAGTCAAAGGTGGTCTTAAAAATCTCATTACGCCCTATATAGATGGAAGGAGGGAGTATGAATCCATGTTATGTCCGATTAATTTTTTTCGCTTGTTGTATAATGCATGTAACCTACTCATACCAACATTTTAGTGCATTCCAAATGTCTATACTACCGCTGCAATTCGAACTAAATTTGAATTCGTTTCTCTATTTCAATAAGAATCTACAATCATGATTTTTGCCAACTTCAACCATCATAGTTTCCTTGCTATCCGCCAGATATAAATCGGACGGCCTATAATGCAGGATGGCAGGCACACCATCATCAACAACTCCGTTTTTATAAGAGTGGAGATAAAATATATTAAATGTAGTATAACATGTTCATAACCACGTGTATCACCGTTATATATATTCACACATGCGTCGGTTTGAAACACTATGATAAATTCTTCAAATATCCGAATTCGCTTTTTATAATGAAGTATATATGATCTCTATTCGTCTTTTACACCCACACAACCCTCTTATCTTTGTAGCTAGCGCTAACTTTCTCTTGTGCATGCACACGCCTGCATCCCTCTCACCCTCCCTCAGCATTGTCTAGCTCCATCGTGCAAATTCGTATTTTCACTTTAGGTCGTTCACCCACGGTGTGTGTAGGCCCCCTAGCTCCTTCTTTACGGCACACATCGATCGATATGCCTCTCTAGCCAGGTGTGCCTAGAACAAACACAAGCTTCCCCTATTCTCTTGTCACCATCCATGCCTCACTCCCACCACCCTTTTCATCGTTCTCGTACTCGCACACTCCTCCCCCTCGATATAGTATGCCTCTCGTACCACCTCCTACATGCATCCCTCTCTCTCTATCCTTCTCCTCGTGCCTCATTTGCTTCTAACACACACATGCATGTATACCGATCGATCTCCCAACATATACCTAGATCGACTTTAACTATCCCCCCATCGATCAACGTACCTCACAAGTTATGTCTCTCCTTTCTCTAACAAAGGGCGATTGATCTTCCTATGTAGTTACGTCTGCTTACCATAGCCACATCGTCCCCCCTCATCATT
Source organism: Triticum urartu (assembly GCF_003073215.2). Lineage (NCBI taxonomy): Eukaryota > Viridiplantae > Streptophyta > Magnoliopsida > Poales > Poaceae > Triticum > Triticum urartu. The sequence continues at coordinate 401,206,635 of NC_053026.1, forward strand.
CGTGCATGCCTCCCGACCCGTCTCTCACACGCACGTGCACAGACAACAAGCAGCCATCTCCTCTCTTATTGATATTGCGGGCGTGCCCTCCGTTTGTCTAGCAAGCCTATCCCACCATTTGTTAGAAGCAACTCCACTACCACCCCCTCCAACACTCTAGCTCTGTCTCTCTCCCAACCTTATTCCTCTCCTGCACATATGCATGGATGCCGATCGATCTCCCTTAATACATGAGGCAGATCGATCTCCTTAATACATGAGGTAGGCCTCTCTCCTCCTCCACACATATACCAGCCATTGTACCTCTATAGTTAATTGGGCCTCCCTCTTCCCCCACCACACACCGATAGTCGAGCGCTGCAGGTAGGTATCCATGCCACAGAGACAAACTGCACATGTCCCATCTCACGTTCCAGTAGGCCAGCCACTCTATATCTTTGACGTGGGCACACACAAATTCGATGGCACTCTTTATCGATCGCGCGCACGCACACACACACACACATCATCCCTCTCTTCGATTCTATGGACACCTCAAGATGCATTTGTATGAGTAGTTTATCTTGTGAGAGAAAAGGTTGAACGAGGGAAGGCCTTATTTGCGAACGTGGAGAGACGTGTGGGTATATTTTTGCAAAATTGCCATAGTTTCTTTCCTATCCGTTAGATATAAATCCGACGGCCTATATTGCAGGATGGCACGCACACCATCATCACCAACTCTGTTTTCTACTCCCTCCGTCCGAAAATACTTGTCATCAAAATGGATAAAAAGAGATGTATCTAAAACTAAAATACGTCTAGATACATTTCCTTTTATCCATTTTGATGACAAGTATTTCCGGACGGAGGGAGTATTTGTCTTTTTAGAGATTTCAACAAGTGACTATGACCGGACCTTACCAACATACTCAAAAAAGTAGTCCATAATTTTGATGTTACCCTCTTTTCTTGGCGGTGCAGTGCCATCTGGATACCTCATAAATAAATAAAGTACTACATGATACTAATATATGATACATGGCGCAGGAGTACTAAGTATTATTAATACAGTTTTGCTAGAACTCATCTAGATGAGATATAATTTGGTCTCATTCATCTTTTATAGCCATTGGATGTGATGCTATATAAGATGCGTGTGTGCTGACGTGGGTTGTATTTGTTCTTGTGCAACGAACTGACCACTGCATGTCATGTTTGATAGTCTCAAGTCATTAAAAGCATACAAGCCCCACATCTCTTCTTGGTTGATTCCTCTATTTATGTCAAAAAATAAGAAACAACGTGAGAGTTAATGCACCACGCCTATGTGTTTACTATTTGGTTTTCGTAAGATGACTTAATACTCACCTAGACGGAGGGAGTATTCGATTTGACAGCGGGCGACGCAGTTCCCGATACGACTTTAATGCAGACGAGGGAGGGAGTAGCGGTTCCCGATATGTTGAACGGCCAATGCATCCTCCTTCAATTAATGCATGCGGGAAGTAATGGGAGGAGGTCCGGGAAAAGAGGCCGCACGATGTGAATGCAACGCAGTTTTCCCTCATTGCCCTCATATAAAGGCGCCCCTCCATTCCAATGCATCTACCACATCGTACGCACCTAAGCATTTGCCTAAGCACCTACACTAAGCACAAAAGAGCTCACTCCAGACCCATGGCGGCGATGCGCATGAGCGGCCAGCGGCTACGCCAGATGGTCCACGACGGCTGCCTGTGGCATGGCACCGAGGATCATTTCCAGACGGTGTTGGAGACCGGCTGGTGGATGGCCGCCTTCGACGCCAACTACGACTCTCAGTTGGACCAGATGATCGTTGCCACCAGCAACAAGTTCAGCGTCCTCAAGAAGCTCGCGGACGACATCGTCGTACTCCTCCAGCCCGCGTGCCTGGGCTCCTCATTGCCTGCCACCCTAATCGGCCTCCATGGCCGGAACCTCTTTCAAGCACCGGTGGCCCTGCGACTGCCCGCCGACGCCACGAAGAATGTCCACCTGGAGGTCACGCTCACCGCGAGGCGCCTCGCCCTGCAAGAATTCATCGATCTACACATCCACATGTACGAGGAAATCGTGTACATAGGTATCTACAAGGCCAGTGAGGATGCTACGACGTTGGCCTTCCTCAACCGGCTGGAAGCCTTGGATGCCTTTGTTGAGAAGCACCTCGACCTCGCCACAAAAGCCGCCGCTCCTTAGCCGCCGGTCGGTGGCCCGGCGCACTAAGTTGAGGAGGAGGAGGTCATACATTCGTGGATCCATCTTTCTTCTTGCCTTCTGTAACCACCACTGTGATCGCATCATCGTGGCCTTAATTCTTATTGTGCTGTTGCATTCTCGTTCCAGTAAATACCGACATGTGCGATCCCTTTGCTTAATTATATGCATCACTGTAACTAGTACTCCATCCGTCAATTTATATGTTGTGCTTACCTTTTCCATCAACTTCGTGCAACGCGCGGGCATCTTGCTAGAAACACCATAATATGTCTATATAATCTGTATGTGATAGTCCATTTGAAATCTCAAAAAAGACAAATATTTAGGTACGGAGGGAGTAATATATTAGGAGTATATCAAAACAATAGTGATTTCTTTCAAGTTTGTGAACAAATACTACTATTCTACTACTTTGGATCCGTCGCAACGCATGGGCACATTGCTGGTAAAAGGAAAAGGCCTTGCCGCGTTCGCGTCGCACCCCCACACCGGGAATCGGGAGTACAACACGGCCGTCCGGCATGACACATAGCTTAGGGAAGGCGTGTTGCCTAGCATTTTCTCATGTTCATGTGGGACCGCCGTTGAGCAAACCAACACCCCGCCCGCCGCTGGGTTGGAAAACAGAAACGAGGGGAAGATCTAGCTGTAGCACGGAAGCCAAGAAATTTGGTGTCAGACGGGGCTCGTTAATAGAGTAGGAGCATTTCGTACTAGTACTACTCCTACTAGTACCAAGTTTGTACTCCTAATACTATATTACTAGTACTACCACTATACAACTACTAGTAGGTACGTGCACGGCACAACTAAGCTTAGGCAAAGTTATTAGTTCTTCAAAACGAGAGAAACAAGTTGGCAATCCTAAGGGAATATTGCCACATTTTTTGTGTGTATGTCATGTGGGGCCTTAGTGTGGCTTGCCTAAGGTGTGGCTTGAACCAAACACTCACCTAAGTTAATCAAACTTGCCTAACCTTACATTCCACCAGATTTTGCCACATGTTAGAATCCAGAAAGCTCCACATGTAGAAGCATAATGCACAAACCACCAGAATCTCATGCGTGCAATGCACGTGTACCTTACTAGTACTAGTTGGTAGTAGTAAGAAACAAATTCCAGTTTTGGCACGAGCTCGTACTGCGGGAGCACCACAAGGCCTACCGCAGGAGTTACATTTCCCTCTCGGGGCCCATGGGACCGAACTTAGGTGGCTTTAGTGCCCGGCCTATGAGTCAATGACATGCGGAACTTAAATGTGGCTGGCCCACATGTCATTCTCATGGTGGTGGCATGGTTCGCGACTCACTCGTTCGAGATGAACCGGCCGATGGTGGCGTGACCGTGGCAAGGGTGCCACAGCTGGGCGTCGGGGCGTTACGAGGCGTAGATGGCCACACCAGCGGTACTAAATGTGTCACAGCCGCTGGATGAAAATTCTATGGTGTGGGAGTACGGATCGGAAGCACATCAGCGGAGCAAGCAAACCGCGTCCAATCGGGTGTGTCTGTGGTAGAAAGTTGATGGTCGCCGCAGTTCAGCTGGCCCGCATGTCATGCACACAAAGGCAGAGGAGCGGTGGGGCCGAGAGGGATGAGGGGCACGTCGGGGGGATGAGGATCCCCTGACGCGAACAATCCTACCATTCTGTCACTGACATGTGGGACCCATAAGCGTGGGTCCCACCTATCAGCGAAGGAAAGGCAGGGCAAGGCAGTGATAGTCAGAGGATCCATGTCACATTGGGGGACGTCGTGCCGTGGGTTGGAGCGGCGTCGTGGAATCGCGTGTGGGTGTGGCAGTGTAGAAACAAGAAACGTGATGGTCGCCGTGGTTCAACTTCCATGGACAAGCTGTCATGTCTGCTGACACATGTATATCAAAACTAGAGTGTTTATATTTCAAGCACGTGAATAAGTATTATTCTACTACTTCGGATCCCATTTGCACCTGCCTTTGAGTCAATAACATGTGGACCCGATAGGTGACTGGTCCACATGTAATGCTCCCTTAGGAAGAGGGGCTGTGGGGCCAAGAGGGGTGAGCCGCGGGTCGAGGGACGTGTGGTTTCATGGGTTCAAGCGGCGTCGTGGGAATCACGGGTGGCTGTGGTAGAAACTTGATGCTCGCCGCATTTTAGTTGGCCCACATGTCATGCACACAAGCTGTCATGTCTACGGACACATGCACTGCATACCGATCACTGGAAGGAGTAGCAGAGAAAGCTATATATGCGGATAAATAGTTCCTTATAGTCAAGAGGACCCACGCTACTACTCTGTTCCAAAGACATGCACACCATCAAAATAGTCCATCTATATCAATATACACCGAGAGGGAATAATTATTTTTACAAGAGAGGAAATAGTTCATCCATCCATAATGCCCTCCTGCTGGTGCAGCCTTTTCTTCTTCTTCTTCTTCTTCTTCTTCTTCTTCTTCTTGTTCTCATTCTCTGTGGGAGACGGCTTTGCAACAAGCTGTTTGGACCTTGCAGCTATCTTGAAACTCACACGGGCATCGAGGGTAGCATATTTTATCCGCTCGTACGTCAAGGGATAATTCTCCCATCAAGACGACCTTAATGCCACCGTCTTGTCACCCTTCTGAAGATTTGTACCGAGCACAAAATTTGCTACGTCGAATAGGGATGGTGTCTGTTTATCACAAACTTCTACAGGAATTTTGATTCTGGTTTGTAGGTCAGCGATGCTTTTCAAATCAAGGTTGTACGTCTTCAGCTTCTGTTTGTCCCCTTCGATGGCTGCTCCACAGAAGTATATGTCCTCCCGAGACAATAAATCGTGACGATCACGTGGTATGGAGGGCGAGTGTATGATGTGGTACACCAAAACATCATCTTCGTGGCACAGCTGAAGGACGGCGGTGCACTGGATCTTCCCAGGGGCATGCTCCGTGTACTCTGCATCGAGACCGATGACCCTCGTCTCTACCTTTTCGAGGGAGTTGGATACATTGTTGATCCAGTGCTGAACAACCCTTGGGTGGACGGTGACGGTGGAAACTATGCGCATCGAGCCCTCGACGACGGACATGTTGGACGCTAAAAACCTGCATCTCGATCTCTCCGCCATTTGGAACCGCTGGAACGGAGGGCTATGGTTTGGAGAATTAGGATTAGATGGCTAGTCTAACTGAAGTAGTAGATGATTATTTAAAGAGGTTAAAACAATGTGAACGCAGTGGGGTTTGGATGCAAATGAAGACGAAGGGGAGGTGAAGAAGCCGAGGAGAATCGGTTCCCGATGGAGAAGTAAATGGGAGAAGTGGCGTGCAGGCAGTTGATTAGACGGCTAGGTAGACTAAACGAAAAGGCTATGCGGGTAGACTGATGAGTCGTACCTGTTCGTGTACGTGCCCATCCTTCCTGATAGGTGGGACCTATGCATGCAAACAGATAAAAAATGTCCTGGATACAGAACATGGATAACACTGTATATTTAGTGTAGAATCTTTTTAGTACTTTGAATTTTGGCCACTACTTCTGCTGTTTAGTAACTTTTCTGAATTTTGGCCACTACTACAGTAAGTTCAAGTGAGTAACTATAGTAACTTCAAGTGAGTAACTCCATTTCTGATTTTTTTACATAAAACTAACCATGATATTTGTTCCTCTGTTCTGGTCATAATTATAATCTGATTGCTGAACCCTTAATCATTCTCATAATGTTTACATGATGCACAATTATACTGCCGTCAAAACTACTCCATACACACACTGTCGAAACTGACAAGATGGTGGTGGAGGTGGGAATAAATGTTCAGTATTGGTGCATTTTCTATGCTTACAAAATTCAGATTGAATTTCACTACCAAAAGAAAAGAAGTGGAGATTAAATGTTGCTTTCCACTTACTTCACCTGTGTGTAACTCTTTTGGTGCATTTTCTGCAGAACCTATGTGTAGCTGCAGCATACAGGCCAGTTCATCAACTGCTCGAAGAAGAAAAGAAGGTGGCATTTCCTTGCCTTTAGCATACAGGCCAGTTCACTTAATGTCCTCTGGTGCTATATTTCTGAGAACATCCAAGTTTTTACTTATCACTTTGCTAGCATTCACAAGTCTATTGAAGCGTGCATGTCTCTGTGAATCTTTGTCTACTCCAAGTAGATGGTGTGTAGCCTGGCAAAGGATATTAGTACTTGGTGCATTCTAAGTTTAAAACCACTCTAGATTTACAAGTGTTTACTGAAGATGACAAGTGTTTATTCAGTTCTAAATTTGAAGTAACTAGTAGACGAACAATATTCATCTTTTTCTGTATATGAAGAAGAATAAACCTAGCTAATTCAAATAATTCCAATTTTAGGGACATGTTTTTATCAACTCTTAGTTAAGGGGTTGTGGCAGTTTTCAGTTTAGTTTTGTGCTGCTTGAATTGATTCTACAGGAATATTTAGGGAAGAGTCATGGCTATGCTTAGCTCTCTGTAAAATGAATGACTGAAATTGGACAATTGGAAACTTTAGGTATGTTTGCAATTGGACAAATGGTGTATAAATCCAAATAAAGCAAATAAATTCAAATGATTCAAATAAATCCAAATAAACATGGTTGATCTTCATTTTGCATAAACCTGGTTGAGTATTACAGAGTAATTGACAACAAATTGACCTGGTTGGAATTCATACAGCAACAGTAACAGTTAACTGAACTTCTTTTGCGTGCATTTATCACTCCAGAAAACTTTCAGTAACAAGTGAGCAGCCTCTGCATTTTCTCAGTGAACTTTTGAGTGCATTTATCACTTGTTGGAGTATGCTACAGCTTCTGCAAATCACAAACTCCTTTAGTTTACATCTCAGTTTTAGCAAACACTACAGTTTCAGTAAAGGAGTCATAACTGAATTACAGGCACTGTAGTTTCTCTACAGTATTGGAACACTGAACATTTTCAGTTAACTGTAGCAAGAAAAACTTCCAAAAACTAGCAGATCTCCAAGAATGCCAAGAGTATTACTCAATGAATTTGATGGCATCAAACTAAATTTTCACTATAATCTGTTCATCATTTAGCAGCAGTGTACAGCCTTTGTCCTGGATTATTTCTCTAGCTTTGTATCCCCTGACTGAATTTTCTCCGCCTGTACTGAGAACAGCAAATTCAGACTCACAGCAACAAATTGAACAGCAGCAGTAGCAGAGGCGGGCGGGGCAGACTCACCAGCACAGGCGGGAGTGGCAGCAGAGGCGAGGCAGGGGAAAAGGCAAAAGCAGCATCAGAGGTTCCACGGCACCGACATCGTCCACCAGTAGCAGCATGAGAGGCGGGAGTGGCCGGAATTGTCCACGGCACCGGCGGTCGAAGCGGACGAAATCGGAGGCGCAGGTGGGCGGCGAAGGTGGGCGAACGTGGGCGGCGACCTTCAACGGGGCCGGCGGCGTAGCTCGAGGAGGGCGCCGGCGCAGGTCGCCTTCACGGCGGGCGGTGCACGTGGTAAGCCGTGGCACAGGTGCAAGCGGGCGGCGGCGCTGTTGTTGGTCGCGGGCTGGGCCACGGTTCTGATACGTCTCCAATGTATCTATAATTTTTTATTACTCCATGCTATATTATCTACTGTTTTGGACTATAATGGGCTTTCTTTTTCACTTTTATATTATTTTTGGAACTAACCTATTATCCGGAGGCCCAGCCCAGCATTGTTGTTTTTTGCCTATTTCAGTGTTTCGAAGAAACAGAATATCAGACGGACTCCAAACGGAATAAAATCTTCGGGAACGTGATTTTCTCACCGAACGTGATCCAGGAGACTTGGACCCTGCTCCAAGGAACAAAAGAGGCGATCACGAGGGTGGGGGGCGCCCCCCCCCCCTAGGGCGCGCCCCCTGCCTCGTGGGCCCCTCATTGCTCCTCCGGCGTACTTCTTCCTCCTATATATACACACATACCCCCAAACGATCAGAAGAGGAGCCAAAAACCTAATTCCACCGCCGAAACTTTCTGTATCCACGAGATCCCATCTTAGGGCCTGTTCGGAGCTCCGCCGGAAGAGGGCCGTCATCACGGAGGGCTTCTACATCATCCTAGCCTCCTCCAATGAAGTGTGAGTAGTTTACCTCAGACCTTCGGGGCCTATGGATAGCGGTCGATGAGTGGAGTAATAGTAGTAGATGTAGAATCATTTCGATCTACTTGTCACAGACGTGATGCCTATATACATGATCATGCCTACATATTCTCATAACTACGCTCAATTTTGTCAATTGCTCAACAGTAATTTGTTCACCCACCGTAGAAAACTTATGCTCTCGAGAGAAGCCACTAGTGAAAGCTATGGCCCCCGGGTCTATTCTCATCATATCAATCTCCATCACTTTAATCTTGTTTTGTTTTTACTTTGCCTTTTACTTTTCACTTTGCATCTTTATATCAAAAGTACCAAAAATATTATCTATCGGATCTCACTTCCGTAAGTGACCGTGAAGGGACTGACAACCCCTAATCACGTTGGTTGCGTTGAGCTCTTTGTGTTGTGTAGGTATGAGGGACTTGCGCGTGGCCTCCTACTGGATTGATACCTTGGTTCTCAAAAACTGAGGGAAATACTTACGCTACTCTGCTGCATCATCCCTTCCTCTTCGGGGAAAACCAACGCAAGCTCAAGACGTAGCAAGAAGGATTTCTGGCGCCGTTGCCGGGGAGTCTACGCAAAAATTCAACATACCAAGTACCCATCACAATCCCTATCTCCCGCATTACATTATTTGCCATTTGCCTCTCGTTTTCCTCTCCCCCCAATTCACCCTTGTCGTTTTATTTGCCCTCTCTCTCCCTATCCTCCCTCTCTATTTGCCTCTTTTTCCCATTTGCTTTTGTTTGCTCGTGTGTTAGATTGCTTGTTTGTCGCGATGGCTCAAGATACTACCAAATTATGTGACTACACCAATACCAACAATAATGATTTTCTTAGCACTCCGATTGCTCCTCTTACCAATACTGAATCTTGTGAAATCAATACTGCTTTGTTGAATCGTGTAATGAAAGATCAATTCGCCGGCCTTCCTAGTGAAGATGCCGCTACTCATCTGAATAGCTTCGTTGATTTTTGTGATATGCAAAAGAAAAAAGATGTCGATAATGATGTTGTTAAATTGAAGCTATTTCCTTTTTCACTTAGAGATCGTGCTAAAGCTTGGTTTTCGTCTTTGCCTAGAAATAGTATTGATTCTTGGAACAAGTGCAAAGATGCTTTTATCTCTAAGTATTTTCCTCCCTCTAAGATCATCTCTCTTAGAAACGATATTATGAATTTTAAGCAACTTGATCATGAACATGTTGCACAAGCTTGGGAGAGAATGAAATTAATGATATGTAATTGCCCTACTCATGGTTTAAATTTGTGGATGATTATACAAAATTTTTATGCCGGATTGAATTTTGCTTCTAGAAATCTTTTAGATTCGGCCGCGCGAGGCACTTTTATGGAAATCACTTTAGGAGATGCTACTAAACTCCTAGATAATATTATGGTTAATTATTCTCAATGGCATACTGAAAGATCTTCTAATAAAAAAGTGCATGAAATAGAAGAAATCAATGTTTTGAGTGGAAAGATGGATGAACTTATGAAATTATTTGCTACTAAGAGTGTTTCTTCTGATCCTAATGATATACCTTTGTCTACCTTGATTGATAATAACAATGAATCTATGGATGTGAATTTTGTTGGTAGGAATAATTTTGGTAACAACGCTTATAGAGGGAATTTTAATCCTAGGCCTTATCCTAGTAATCCTTCTAATAATTATGGGAATTCCTACAAAAACTCTTATGGAAATTATAATAAGATGCCCTCTGATTTTGAATCTAATATTAAATAATTTATTTCTTTGCAAAAGAATTTAAATGCTATGATTGAAGAAAAATTGCTTAAGATTGATGATTTGGCTAGGAACGTTGATAGAATTGCTCTTGATGTTGATGCTTTGAAACTTAGATCTATTCCACCTAAGCATGATATTAATGAGTCTCTAAAAGCCATGAGAATTTCAATTGATGAGTGTAAAGAAAGAACCGCTAGGATGTGTGCTTCCAAAGATGCCTTTATTAAAGCGTGTTCTTCTAATTCTTATGAAAATCAAGATGAAGATCTAAAAGTTATTGATGTGTCCCCTATCAAATCTTTGTTTTGCAATATGAATCTT
>NC_053026.1:401218024-401228254 GCF_003073215.2 Triticum urartu
ACCATTCCGACCGTGAAGCTACCTGGGAACGCGAGGATCACCTCCGTTCTGAGTACCCGGAGTTCTTTCAGTCCTAGATCTCGGGACGAGATCTTTCGTAGTGGTGGAGTGTTGTAAGCCCCAGATATACTTTCCATATTTGTATCCAACTCTTGCCGTTTCCGGCGTTAACTTATATTTATTTCTCGGGTTCGGGTCTTTGTCTCCGTGTGTTGTTTTCGTTTTTCATGCATCTCATATCATGTCATCGTGCATTGCATTTGCATACATGTTCATCTCATGCATTCGAGCATTTTCCCCGTTGTCCGTTTTGCATTCCGGCGCTTCGTTCTCCTCCGGTGGTCATTTCTACCTTTCTTTCGTGTGTGGGGATTAAACATTTCCGGATTGGACCGAGACTTGCCAAGCGGCCTTGGTTTACTACCGGTAGACCGCCTGTCAAGTTTCGTATCATTTGGACTTCGTTTGATACTCCAACGGTTAACCGAGGGACCGAAAAGGCCTCGTGTGTGTTGCAGCCCAACACCCCCCAAATTTGGCCCAAAACCCACCAAACTCTGCTCCATGTCCTAGAGCGTTCGATCACGATCGCGTGGGCGAAAACCGCACCTCATTTGGACTCTCCTAGCCCTACTTATGCCTATATATACCCCCTCCATTTTCGGATCTCGTCTTCCCCCTCGAACCCTAGCTCTAAAAAAAAAGATCGATCCCGCGCGCCGCCGGACATTTCGTCCACGACGGACGTGTCCGCTGCACCCGCCGCCGCCACGTGGCACGCGCCCATTCGCCGCCGCCTCGCGCCCACATCGCCGCCGACCGGCCCGCCAGGCCCGCGGGAAGCCCCCGCGGCCCAGCCGCCTCGCCCCGCCGCCTGGTGCCCCGCGCCTCCTTCCGCCGCCGCCTCGCTCAACTCCGGCGCCGACGCCGCCATCGCCGCCCGCCGCCGACGCGCCTCACCGCCGCCCCGCTCCAACTCCGGCGGGCGAGCCCGCCACGGCCACCGCCGCACTCGCCCGCGCCGCCTCCCCCGCCGGCCGGCCGCGCCCCTCACCGCCCCGGCCGTCTCCTCCTCCTCCGGCCGGCGTGCCGCGTCAAGTCCGGCAAGGCTCCGGCGAGCTCGGATCTCCTCGCCTCGGTTCGCGTGCCCACCGGTCAAACCCTAGATCTGGGTAGTTTTTTTTCACAAAGTCCCTAAACTTTTTCAGTCCATGATGCCCTGTTCGAGGCCCCGTAACTTTGCATCGTAGCTCCGATTTGGGCATATAATATATCAAAATATTCGCCTCGATGAGTACATCATTTCATTCCATTGCATCATTTTCATTTGAGTTCATCTTGATGCCCAAAATGCTGTTAGAAGGAGGCTTCGTGAGTTAATTGTCAGATCTGCTAGTTCATCTTAGACTTTTGTCATTTTTGTCATGATTATTGTGTGCATGCTATGCCTGTGAGTCCTTCATGTGTTTTGTTAAGCATTTTGTCTTTTTCCAGAGGTGCAACCCATGCATTTTTAGGATGTGTGTGGTGACTTGTGCAAGCTCGCAAAGAGAGGCACCCGGGAAATCTGTTTTCAGAGACTTAGTTGTTTCACTAAGTCTGGGATATTTTAGTTCATGATGCCATATGTTCAGCTTGTTTCCTAATGATCCGTGCCTCTTTTGAGGATGATCAGTAAGGGACTTTTGCTATTCATGTTATGCTCTATCCATCCATGTCTTTATTTGCAATTATGGAGCACCATAGCTTGAGTCAATCGAGCTCTACTTTTGCTTCGTGGTGAATCTGGGCAGATCGTCAACTCGTTTGCGATTTTGCCGGCGTTGTTGTAGTTGATCCGTGCATGCTATGCCATTGTTCTTGCCATGTCTAGCTTGTATTTTGTGCCTTCTTAATGGCTGTATGCTTGCCTTGCCATGACTTGCACCGTGGTGAGTGCATCGAGCTCGTTTACATGCCTTCGTGAGTTATATCTCAGCAGTTTTCACTTCTGACTGATTGTGTTTTAGCTATGTTCGTGTGCCCGTTAATATATTTTGTGATCCCTTTTGGCCCCAGGTCACTTTGGGACTTTTGTTAAGCTTGTTTAGTAGCTCCATGCCATGTTCTTACTTGTCATGTTCAGGTCATGTACCATGTTGTTTTGCTGCTCCGAAGAGAGCATCGTGATCTGAATTACAGACTAGTGTTAATTTCACTAAGTCTGGAATCTGTTTTGCATTTGCGTTTTTGCCATGCTTGTTTGAACCTCTTAATGGATGAATTGGCCGTGGCTCAGTGCTAGTCTTTTGTTAAGCATCTTGTGGGCATCCCTGCCATGTATTTTGTTGTCATGTTTGGTGGCTGTAGCATGTTCATTTCGTTGTGCATTTAGATGCCTACTTGCTGTAAATCGCAGACCGGTGTCATATCTTAAAACGCTTGCCATTTCCAAACCGTAACTCCGATTCCAATGATCTTTATATCGTTTTCAAGCGATTTCATCCCCTCTATCCAGTGGCACCCTTGGAATTCCAAGTTGAGGCCAGGTTCATGCATTTCCTGTCATATCTTGCATTTTGCATCCCGCATCGCATCCCGCATAGCATATCATCTTTCATCATATTGCTTGGCTTGCACGTGGTTGATGTGTATCCTTGTTGCTTGTTTGTCTTGTTTGGGTAGAGCCGGGAGACGAGTTCGCTACCGAGGAGCCCGTTGAGTTTGCTTGTGAGGATCCAGTCAACTCTGACAACTGTGCAGGCAAGATGATCATACCCTCGAAATCACTACTATCTTTGCTATGCTAGTTTGCTCGCTCTTGCTATGCCAATGCTACGATGCCTACCTTTTGCTTGTCAGCCTCCCAATTGCCATGAACCTCTAACCCACCTTGTCCTAGCAAACCGTTGATTGGCTATGTTACCGCTTTGCTCAGCCCCTCTTATAGCGTTGCTAGTTGCAGGTGAAGTTTGGAGGCCGTTCCTTGTTGGAACCCATTATTTACTTGTTGGGATATCATTATATTGCCATGTTATCTTAATGCATCTATATACTTGGTAAAGGTGGAAGGCTCGGCCTCTCGCCTAGTGTTTTGTTCCACTCTTGCCGCCCTAGTTTCCGTCATGTCGGTGTTATGTTCCCGGATTTTTGCGTTCCTTACGCGGTTGGGTTATAATGGGAACCCCTTGATATTTCGCCTTGATTAAAGCTTTTCCAGCAATGCCCAACCTTGGTTTTACCATTTGCCACCTAGCCTTTTCTTTCCCTTGGGTTCTGCAGACTCAAGGGTCATCTTATTTTTAACCCCCCCCCGGGCCAGTGCTCCTCTGGAGTGTTGGTCACCGAGTGCATGTCCGGGGCCTACCAGGGGCAACTCTGGGCTGGCTACCCGTCGTCTTAAGACCATCTGAGTGTGCCCTGAGAAAGAGATATGTGCAGCTCCTATCGGGATTTGTCGGCACATTCGGGCGGTGTTGCTGGACTTGTTTTAACCTGTCAAATTGGCTTGTTGTACCAGGTTACCGAGTCTGATCGGTGTGTCTCGGGTGGAGGTCTATTCCTTCGTTGACCGTGAGAGCTTGTCATGGGCTAAGTTGGGACTCCCCTGCAGGGATTGAACTTTCGAAAGCCGTGCCCGCGGTTATGGGCAGATGGGAATTTGTTAATATCCGGTTGTAGACAACTTAAACCTTAATTAATTAAAATGAATCAACTGAGTGTGTTACCGTGATGGCCTCTTTTCGGCGGAGTCCGGGAAGTGGACACGGTGTTGGAGTAATGCTTGCGCAGGTTGTTCCTTCTAGTTTCTCGCTCGCGCTTTGCCTCCTCTTCTCGCTCTCCTTTGCGAATAAGTTAGCCAGCATATATGCTAGTCGCTTGCTGCAGCTCCACCTATACTTGCCTTATCCTGTCCTATAAGCTTAAATAGTCTTGATCGTGTGGGTGCGAGATTGCTGAGTCCTTGTGGCTCACAAATACTATAATTCCAGATGCAGGTCCAGGTGATTCCGCTCCAGGTGACGAGTACGAGCTCAAGTGCGAGTTCGACGAGGACTCTCAGCATTATTATGTTTCCTTTCCCGATGATCAGTAGTGATGCCTAGTTGGGATTCGATTCAGGGCCTTGTCGCATGTTGGGTTCTTTTCCATTTTGGCGCCGTAGTCGGGCCATGAGTGTTTGCTTGATGGATGTTATTTATGTACTCTGATGTGACGTGGCGAGTGTAAGCCAACTATGTTATCTCCCCCTTTTATTATGTATTACATGGGATGTTGTAATGATTGCCTGACTTGCGACATTGCTTTCAATGCGGTTATGTCTCTAAGTCGTGCCTCGACACGTGGGAGCTATAGCCGCATCGAGGGCGTTACAGTAGATTCTGGGTAGAAAAGGAGCAAGTCACAGTAGAGGAGGGGACGACAGGGGTTTCGAAGAAACGGAATATCAAACGGAGTCCAAATGGAATAAAATCTTCGGGAACGTGATTTTCTCACCGAACGTGATCCAGGAGACTTGGACCCTGCTCCAAGGAACAAAAGAGGCGGTCACGAGGGTGGGCCCCCCCTAGGGCGCGCCCCTGCCTCGTGGGCCCCTCGTTGCTCCTCCAGGCGTACTTCTTCCTCCTATATATACACACGTACCCCCAAACGATCAGAACAGGAGCCAAAAACCTAATTCCACCGCCGCAACTTTCTGTATCCACGAGATCCCATCTTGGGGCCTGTTCCGGAGCTCCGCCGGAAGAGGGCCGTCATCACGGAGGGCTTCTACATCATCCTAGCCCCTCCGATGAAGTGTGAGTAGTTTACCTCAGACCTTCGGGTCCATAGTTAGTAGCTAGATGGCTTCTTCTCTCTCTTTGAATCTCAATACAAAGTTCTCCCCCTCTCTTGTGGAGATCTATTCGATGTAATCTTCTTTTTGCGGTGTGTTTGTTGAGACCGATGAATTGTGGGTTTATGATCAAGTCTATCTATGAATAATATTTGAATCTTCTCTGAATTCTTTTATGTATGATTGGTTATCTTTGCAAGTCTCTTTGAATTATCCATTTGGTTTGGCCAACTAGATTGGTAGTTCTTGCCATGGGAGAAGTGCTTAGCTTTGGGTTCGATCTTGCGGTGTCCTTACCCAGTGACAGAAGGGGCAGCAAGGCACGTTATTTATATTTTCTTATATCATGATAAATGTTTATTATTCATGCTAGAATTGTATTAACTAGAAGCTTAGTAGATGTGTGAATACATAGACAAATAGAGTGTCACTAGTATGTCTCTACTTGACTAGCTCGTTGAATCAATGATGGTTATGTTTCCTAACCATAGACATAAGTTGTCATTTGATTAATGGGATCACATCATTAGAGAATAATGTGATTGACTTGACCCATCCGTTAGCTTAGTACGATGATCGTTTAGTTTGTTGCTATTGCTTTTCTCCATAATTATACATGTTCCTATGACTATCATGCAACTCCCGAATACCGGAGGAACACTTTGTGTGCTACAAAACGTCACAACATAATTGGGTGATTATAAAGGTGCTCTACAGGTGTCGTCGATGGTGTTTGTTGAGTTGGAATGGATCAAGATTAGGATTTGTCACTCCGATTGTCGGAGAGGTATCTTTGGGCTCTCCTGGTAATGTACATCACTATAACCCTTGCAAGCAATGTAGCTAATGAGTTAGTTATGGGATGTAGCATTACGGAACGAGTAAAGAGACTTGCCGGTAACGAGATTGAACTAGCTATTGAGATACCGATGATCAAATCTTGGGCAAGTAACATACCGATGACAAAAGGTACAATGTAGATGTGACGCCCCCGATTTAATCGTACACTAATCATACACGCAAACGTGTCACGGACGTGATGCCTATATACATGATCATGCCTAGATATTCTCATAACTATGCTCAATTCTGTCAATTGCTCAACAGTAATTTGTTCACCCACCGTAGAATACTTATGCTCTTGAGAGAAGCCACTAGTGAAACCTATGGCCCCCGGGTCTATTCTCATCATATCAATCTCCATCACTTTAATCTTGCTTTGCTTTTTACTTTGCTTTTACTTTTTACTTTGCATCTTTATACCAAAAATACCAAAAATATTATATCTATCAGATCTCACTCTCGTAAGTGACCGTGAAGGGATTGACAACCCCTAATCGCGTTGGTTGCGAGTAGCTATCGTTTTGTGCAGGTACGAGGGACTTGAGCGTGGCCTCCTACTGGATTGATACCTTGGTTCTCAAAACTGAGGGAAATACTTACGCTACTGCTGCATCATTCCCTTTCCTCTTCGGGGAAACCAACGCAAGCTCAAGACGTAGCAAGAAGGAATTTCTGGCGCCGTTGCCGGGGAGTCTACGCAAAAAGTCAACATACCAAGTACCCATCACAATCCCTATCTCTCGCATTACATTATTTGCCATTTGCCTCTCGTTTTCCTCTCCCCCCAATTCACCCTTGCCGTTTTATTCGCCCTCTCTCTCTCTATCCTCCCTCTCTATTTGCCTTTTGTTTGCTCGCGTTTGCTTGTCATCATGTCTAGTCTCGTATCTTCTCTGTTGTCTCCCGAGAGTGAAGTTCTAAATTTTAAACAAAGGGAGGAGAAAATCTAAAAGATGCTTGGTATAGAATTGCAATGCTCAAAATAGATCTACCAGGAAGCAATCTACCTTAGTTCTTCTTCGCAATTTTTATGTAGGTGTTAATCCTTGGTATAGATATATCCTCGATACCATTACCGGAGGGAACTTCTTGGGTAGCCATACTTTTGATTCTTATAATGCTATGTTAGATTTATTTGGCTCACCACCTCTTTTGGTTAATGGAACCATGTTAACTTTGGAGCATGTTATGCAAAGACTTGAAATTATTGAAAATAAAGTTGCTACTATTGAATTAATTGAAAATCTAGATAAAAAGATCCACAATCAAATTACTCAATATGGATCTAAGGTAGGAATGACTTTGAAAAATATTAAGGAAAAGGAACCCATAGTTAATGAGAAGATAAACTTAGATTCTACTAGAATTGATAAACTTGAGGGTATCATTACAAACTTGGGAACCGCTTTTTCTTCAAAAGAATACTCCAAGTCCTCCTACTAAAATTGCCAAGCTTATGTATGTTCCTAAAAATAAGGGTGAATCATCTAGTAAGGAAACTGCGGATCTTAAATCTATAAGTATTCATCCCAATCTTTTTGCTATCATTAAGGAACCATTTATTACAAATGAATTTTTCGATCTTGTGCCTAAAAGTTTGATAATTAATAAAAAGAAATTCCTAAAGATGGTAGATGCCTAATTGAAGAATTGCCTACCAAAGATGGCAATACCTAGATCTATCCTCGCTTTTATGCCTAGCTAGGGGCGTTAAACGATAGCGCTTGTTGGGAGGCAACCCAATTTTATTTTTATTCCTTGCTTTTGCTCCTGTTTAGTAATAAATAAATTATTTAGCCTCTGTTTTGGTTGTGTTTTTTTGTGTTTAATTAGTGTTTGTGCCAAGTAGAACCGTTGGGAAGACTTGGGGAAAGTCTTGTTGAACTTGCTGTAAAAAACAGAAACTTTAGCGCTCACGAGAACTGCTGTCATTTTTATTTGAAGAGTGCTATTTAGTTATCTTTTTGCAGATGATTAATAGATAAATTCCTCACGTCCAATTTATTTTAGAATTTTTGGGGTTCCAGATCTTGCGCTAGCTACAGATTACTACAGACTGTTCTGTTTTTGACAGATTCTGTTTTTCGTGTGTTGTTTGCTTATTTTGATGAATCTATGGCTTAGTAAAATAGTTTATAATCCATAGAGAAGTTGGAATACAGTAGGTTTAACACCAATATAAATAAAGAATGAGTTCATTACAGTACCTTGAAGTGGTCTTTTGTTTTCTTTCGCTAACGGAGCTCACGAGTTTTCTATTTTGAGTTTTGTGTTGTGAAGTTTTCAAGTTTTGGGTGAATTCTTTTGATGGACATGGAACAAGGAGTGGCAAGAGCCTAAGCTTGGGGATGCCCATGGCACCCCAAGATAATCCAAGGACACCAAAAAGTCAAAGCTTGGGGATGCCCCGGAAGGCATCCCCTCTTTCGTCCACTTCCATCGGTAATTTACTTGGAGCTATATTTTTATTCACCAACATGATATGTGTTTTGCTTGGAGCATCTTGTATTATTTGTGTCTTTGTGTCTTAGTATGCCACAATCATCCTTGCTGTACACACCTTTTGAGAGAGCCATACATGAATTAAAATTTGATAGAATACTCTATGTGCTTCACTTATATCTTGTATTTTGCTCTATGTGCTTCACTTATCTTTTGAGCTCAGATAGTAGTTTTGCTCTATGTGCTTCACTTATATTTTGAGTGTTATAATTCCTCTATGTGCTTCACTTAGATCTTTTAGAGCACGGTGGTGGATTTGTTTTAAAGAAACTATTGATCTCTCATGCTTCACTTACATTATTTTGAGAGTCTCTTAATAGCATGGTAATTTGCTTAATAATAATATGCTTGGTATTCAAGATTTGTGAAACTTTATTTTGAGTGTGTTGAATACTAAGAAAAGATTGAAGCATGATAATTGTTTTGAGATATGGAGGTGATAATATTAAAGTCATGCTAGTTGAGTAGTTGTGAATTTAAAAGAATACTTGTGTTAAGGTTTGTAATTCCCAGTAGCATGCGTATGGTGAACCGTTATGTAACAGAAGTGGAGCATGATTTATTTATTGGATTGTCTTCTTATGAAGTGGCGGTCGGGGACGAGCGATGGTCTTTTCCTACCAATTCTATCCCCCTAGGAGCATGCGCGTAATACTTGGCTTTGGATAACTTCTAGATTTTTGCAATAAGTATATGAGTTCTTTATGACTAATGTTGAGTCCATGGATTATACGCACTCTCACCCTTCCACCTTTGCTAGCCTCTCTAATACCGCGCCCCTTTCGCCGGTATCATACACCTACCATATACCTTCCTCAAAACAGCCACCATACCTACCTATTATGGCATTTCCATAGCCATTCCGAGATATATTGCCATGCAACTTTCCACCATCTAGTTCATCATGACACATTCATCATTGTCATATTGCTTAGCATGATCATGTAGTTGACATAGTATTTGTGGCAAAGCCACCGTTCATAATTTCTTCATACTTGTCACTCTTGATTCATTGCATATCCCGGTACACCGCCGGAGGCATCCATATAGAGTCATACTTTGTTTTAGAATCGAGTTGTAATCATTGAGTTGTAAATAAATAAAAGTGTGATGATCATCATTCAATAGAGCATTGTCCCAATAAAAAAAGAGAAAGGCCAAAAAAAGAAGGCCCAAAAAAAGGGGTAATGCTACTATCCTTTTTCCACACTTGTGCTTCAAAGTAGCACCATGATATAGCAAGTCTCATATATTGTGCTTCAAAGTAGCACCATGTTCTTCATATAGAGAGTCTCATATGTTGTCACTTTCATATACTAGTGGGAATTTTACATTATAGAACTTGGCTTGTATATTCCAATGATGGGCTTCCTCAAATTGCCCTAGGTCTTCGTGAGCAAGCAAGTTGGATGCACACCCACTTAGTTTCTTTTTGAGCTTTCATATACTTATAGCTCTAGTGCATCCGTTGCATGGCAATCCCTACTCACTCACATTGATATCTATTGATGGGCATCTCCATAGCCCGTTGATATCGCCTAGTTGATGTGAGACTATCTTCCCCTCCTTTTTGTCTTCTCCACAACCACCATTCTATTCCACCTATAGTGCTATATCCATGGCTCACGCTCATGTATTGCGTGAAGATTGAAAAAGTTTTGAAAAAGTTAGAGTATGAAACAATTGCTTGGCTTGTCATCGGGGTTGTGCATGATTTAAATACTTTGTGTGGTGAAGATGGAGCATAGCCAGACTATAATGATTTTGTAGGGATAACTTTCTTTGGCCATGTTATTTTGAGAAGACATAATTGCTTTGTTAGTATGCTTGAAGTATTATTATTTTCATGTCAATATAAACTTTTGTCTTGAATCTTTTTAATCTGAATATTCATACCATAATTAAGAAGATTTACATTGAAATTATGCGAAGTAGCACTCCGCATCAAAAATTCTCTTTTTATCATTTGCCTACTCGAGGACGAGCAAGAATTAAGCTTGGGGATGCCTGATACGTCTCCAACGTATCTATAATTTTTGATTGCTCCATACTTTATTATCTACTGTTTT
>NC_053026.1:401229254-401273305 GCF_003073215.2 Triticum urartu
AAGCCGGAGTAATTGCTTTTTCAAAGAAAGCAATCTATAATATAAAAATATATTGGATGGATTTCACCTGATATGTCAGGCCAGTTGATACCCATCGCGGGGTTATACGTCAGTACGGATAAAAGAGTCGACTGCGGCATTGCTGATGTAGTCCGGACTGCGAGGGTGGCGGTTTGTGTTCCGGTTCACCAGTGTGATATGCACAAATACCGGCGTAGAACAGCCAGCGCGCGTAGTCCGTAGTAGGGCATCACTTTTATGTGAGCACTTGCCCTGTATAGAAAGATATAGGCCAGAGTAATCGCTCTCAGAAAAACAATATGTACAAAAAAGAAACAAATGGAAAAGATAGCACCTGGAAATTTAATTGGCTGTGCCACCAGTGAGTAGTAGCATGTTTTTTTGTCTGCACGTACCCCCTGTTTCTCGATTGTCAAATATCACCCTTCACGTGAGCCGTAAAACGGCCGCTAGTGCTTAGTACGTACTAGCACTTAATACTGATCTGGTTTGATATTTTGATGTAATGCGTAACAACTTCCATAACCGGAGTTAAAAACGGCCGGACCAGCTCCCACTGTAAACCGGCCAGAACACATGTTGTGGCCTGGTGATTGTTGGCACTAGGATTCGACCTTTAGGTCACCGGTTCAACTCCCACGGCCTGCTCTTTTTCTTCCTGTTTATCCTCACGCCATGGATTTGCATGGCATATAGCACTCTGCACTTGCGAGGCACTGCTATATACAGATCTTTCAGCTATTACTTTGACTTGTTGCTCACTTTGTTCCGCTCCATGCGGTACTAGTACAGATTCGATGTGGTCATGGCCACAGAGTAAGGTGGGCTGAAGACCGCTTGCAGGCGGACGCCGGTTTAGTAGTAGCTGACTTAAAAACTGCTCGTGGAGACGGCTGCGGAAGTTGGATGGCGGCCTGACACACCGGTGAGGGCGGTTCAAAGCAGCATGGCAGGTTATAGTAACAACGAGTCCACAGAAGTAACGGCAGCAGCCGGCTGTTTTAACGCGAGCCGCGGACGGAGCAGAGTTGGGGACGCGGCCGGTGGTTCTCGTTACAGTGAGTACTCGATGCAGCAGCAATGGGTGATGCACGTCTGCCATAGTCGATCTTGATCCACTCACGGAGGTGTTAGTGGAGCCCTGGCCGGTTCAACGCCATAAAGGTGACTCGCCCTGCAGTAACTTGAACCGGCTGGAATGAGGCGCCGTGGAAATATCCAGGGATGGCGAGTCAATCGTGACTCTCAGGCTTGTCCGGCAACTTGAACCGAAAACGAGGCGAGGCCCGGTGGCAACTTGAACCGGAGACAAGACGGAGGCAGCACAAGGGTGCAGTCACGGCTAATGAACCGGCCCGCGAGGATGGCAGCAGCTCGTAGCAGTGGTGAATCGGCGCGCGGGGTGCAGCACTAGCAAATCGGTGCGATGGATGCCGGGGCCTAAGCGTCCACGTGCAGGTAAGACCTTGGCGAAGGTGGTAGGAGTAGCTGCAATGAGTCAGCTCAACAGAGTTGAAGTCGGCGGGTCAACGACCTCAGCAGTTTGGAAACAGGCAGAGGCGGCGACGGTTCAGTGGAATAAAGGTCCAGTGTTGATGAACCGGCGAGGAACGTCCGGCCTCAAATCGCCCCAGCTGACTCACCCACTGCTGTTCGATTGCCGCGGAGGCGGCCAGGCGTCGCGGCCGTAACCGCAGGAGTGGCGGCGTCTCTGGCGGACGACAGCAGTGCTACTGCCATCGGTGGTGGTGGCTTCGGCGTGGTTCTATCGAGCTGATGTGTAGCTTGCTTTGGTTGTTTGGCTTTGGTTGGTGCCTTTATGTGATGACACGGAAAACACCCCAGTAGTAGTCAGGCGTGCACTGCTGTAATTTTTCTTCTCGGGAGTAGTTGCGATCATGGACGTAGGAATTGCAACTTGCGGTGAACAGATCGGTCCGGGGCAGTTTTTGCACGACGGCGAGCTGGCCGGGTGACTTACGGTCGGGCTGACCCGCGGTAAAGAGAAAAACAGGCGTGTCAACGAGGTGAGGAGATGCCGCAGCCGGCTCGGAGCGGGGAATCGGGATCATAATCTTCTCTTCCTTCAACTGCTAG
The DNA here is from genome assembly GCF_003073215.2 of Triticum urartu. Classification (NCBI taxonomy): domain Eukaryota; kingdom Viridiplantae; phylum Streptophyta; class Magnoliopsida; order Poales; family Poaceae; genus Triticum; species Triticum urartu. The sequence continues at coordinate 401,231,373 of NC_053026.1, forward strand.
TAGTAGTTTAGGAAAACCCCAGATGATGGTATTGGCTTTATCCCATGGAGAAGCAGCTCCACAAAATTAATTAGATCTCGAACAACGAGCTATAACTAATGCATACTAATTAGCCACGGCACTTTGATTACGTGCAGCCGGATGATATTGAAACCAGAACGGATTTGACTAGGCTATCTGGATTCAGATGATGAAACTTTTTCCATTAAAAAATTCGGCGACTTGACAGCTTGCTGGATCGCCGTCAGCCTTGGTGGATCGTACACAGCTACGGCGGACGCGCATAGACACAACAATTCAGACTTTTCTTGAACTCAAGCCCCAATCTTGTAATTCAGAGTTGATGTAGGTCTTCTGCGCCTGCTTCTTTCTCGTCTGACCGATCATGAACTTCTCGATCCCTGAGATCCCTCCAAGAACTTAACACCACCGTGCGCGGGCCCCACGGTGGGTGCCAACTGTCGTGGAATTGTCATGGTAGATGTCCTTAGTGTCAGGACTTAGTCGCGAGGCCAACGCATCTATGTGGTAGCTTGAGAGGGGTTGAGCGGGACGAGAGACGCGATGTTTTACCCAGGTTCGGCCCCTCATGGTGGAGGTAAAAGCCTACATCCTGCCTCATTGATATTGATGATGATGATCACGGTTACAAGAGTGCTGTATCTCGAGAGCTATTGTCTAAACCTAACTTGTCCAACTTGTGGAACTTGTCAATCTTCCCCCCCTTGGGGTGCCCTGCCCCTCCTTATATATGTTGGAGGGGTGGGTTACATGTAGAGTCCTATTAGGATTAGGACTAGTCTATCTCTAATACAAACCGGATACAAGTCCAGGTCTTAACTCCTTGTAAGATAAATGTTCCTCATGCCTTTCCTCTTAAACCGGCCCACCATTGACATAAACCGGCCTTCTGGGCCTTGGGCCTTGTCATTCATCTGACCCGTCTGCCGGGTCACAAGTGTGTCATAATGACCCGGCGGGTTGCTTGTAAACCGCCAGGTCAGGGCAGGTCGCCAGTGAATCGCCAAGTGTAAACCGGGTCTCAAGTAAACCGCCAAGTACAACTGGGCCACCAATGAGTCTTCAAGCTCGTGAATAGTCATACCAGTGAACCGCCAGACACGTAAATCGCCAATCCTCTGGCGGTTTACAAATGAAACGCCTAGTCCGGCCGGGTTATACTTCCGGTCGGTTTACGCCGCGGGGTATATCCCCGACACCGGTGACCAGCCATTTTCTCGTGAGTGAGGAGCGGAGTCTACTCCTCTTGAGAATAACCCGCCTAACATGGAAGATATGGACAACCCTAGTTGATACATGAGCTATTCGAGCATACAAAACAGAATGTTTATTTGAAGGTTTAGAGTTTGGCACATACAAATTTACTGGGAATGGCAGGTAGATACCGTACATAGGTAGGCATGGTGGACTCATATGGAACAACTTTGGGGTTTATGGAATTGGATGCACAAGCAGTATTCCCGCTTAGTACAAGTGAAGGCTAGCAAAAGACTGGGAAGCGACCAGCTAGAGAGCGACAACAGTCATGAACGTGCATTAAAATTAATCAACACCGAATGCTAGCATGAGTAGCATATAATGCACCATGAACATAAATATCGTAGAGGCTATGTTGATTTTGTTTCAACGACATGCGTGAACATGTGCCAAGTCAAGCCACTCAAATCATTCAAAAGAGGATACCACCCTATCATACCACATGACAACCATTTTAATAGCATGTTGGCACACAAGGTAAACCATTATAAGCTCCTAGCTAATTAAGCATGGCATAAGCAACTATAATCTCTAATTGTCATTGCAAATATGTTTCTTTCATAATAGGCTGAATCAGGAACAATGAACTAATCATATTTACAAAAACAAGAGAGGACGAGTTCATACCAGATTTTCTCATCTCAATAAGTTCATCATATAATCATCACTATTGCCTTTCACTTGCACGACCGAATAGTGTGGATAATAATAATAGTGCACGTGCATTGGACCAGGCTGGAATCTACAAGCATTCAATTCAAGAGAGAAGACAAGGTAATATGGGCTCTTTGTTAGATCAACAATAATGCATATGAGAGCCACTCAATATTTTCATTATGGTCTTCTCCTATCGACCCCCAAATAAAAAGAAAGAAATAAAACTATTTACATGGGAAAGCTCCCAACAAGCAAAAGAAGAACGAGAAATCTTTTTGGGTTTTCTTTTTAATTACTACTACAACCATGGAAAGTAAACTAATTTAAAGCTTACAATTATTTTTTTTGTTTTTCTTAAGGTTTATTAAACACACAAGAAGAAAGCATAAAAAGGAAAATAAACTAGCATGGGTGATACAATGAAATAGTAAGTGCACCGACAACTAGCAATGAGTGTGTGAACATGAATGTAATGTTGGTGAGAAATACGTACTCCCCCAAGTTTAGGCTTTTGGCCTAAGTTGGTCTATGGCCACGGCTGGCCTGGCGGATATCCAAAGTTGTAGTTGGGGTCGTACTGAGATGCAGCAGCTATTGCCTCATGAGCTGCCGCTTGGAGACGAGTCATCTCCGTCCTCCTCTTATACTCGTCTGCCTCCTCCCTGGTTATAACATATCTCCCTTTTGCCTGAGAGTCAAAGAAAGCAGGAGCAGGGAGAGCGACGTAATAGGTGCGTCGTCTGTCAAAGATTAGTCGGTACTGGAGGAACTGATCGTTCCTCTCAACAAACTGATGACGAACCATAGCATCATAATCTAAATAAGTTGGAGGCAACTCAATATCGTATCCACGTATGGGTATCTTAAGAAAGTTAGCTACATGCTACCTATTGAGCACTGCGTTGGTTTTCCTGAAGAGGAAGGGATGTTGCAGCAAAGTAGCGTAAGTATTTCCCTCAATTTTTGAGAACCAAGGTATCAATCCAGTAGGAGGCTACGCGCGAGTCCCTTGTACTGATAACCCACTGATAACCCACAAGTAGGGGATCGCACAGTTTTAGAGGGTAGATATTCAACCCAAATTTAGTTGATTCGACACAAGGGGAGCCAAAGAATACTCTCAAGTATTAGCAGCTGAGTTGTCAATTCAACCACACCTGGAAACTTAGTATCTGCATCAAGTATTTAGTAGCAAAGTAATATGATAGTAGTGGTAACGGTAGCAAAAGGTAACAGTAGTAAAAGTAATGTTTTTGGTATTTTGTAGTGATGATAGCATAACGGGAAAGTAAATAAGCGAAGAACAATATATGGAAAGCTCGTAGGCAATGGATCAGTGATGGAGAATTATGCCGGATGCGGTTCATCATGTAACAGTCATAACCTAGGGTGACACAGAACTAGCTCCAGTTCATCAATGTAATGTAGGCATGTATTCCGAATATAGTCATACGTGCTTATGGAAAAGAACTTGCATGACATCTTTTGTCCTACCCTCCCTGGCAGCGGGGTCCTTGGAAACTAAGGGATATTAAGGCCTCCTTTTAATAGAGTACCGGAACAAAGCATTAACACATGAATACATGAACTCCTCAAACTACGGTCATCACCGGTAAGTATCTCCGATTATTGTCACTTCGGGGTTAACGGATCATAACACATAATAGGTGACTATAGACTTGCAAGATAGGATCAAGAACACTCATATATTGATGAAAACATAATAGGTTCAGATCTGAAATCATGGCACTCGGGCCTAGTGACAAGCATTAAGCATAGCAAAGTCATAGCAACATCAATCTCAGAACATAGTGGATACTAGGGATCAAACCCTAACAAAACTAACTCGATTACATGATAGATCATCCAACCCATCACCGTCCAGCAAGCCTACGATGGAATTACTCACGCACGGCGGTGAGCATCATGAAATTGGTGATGGAGGATGGTTGATGATGACGATGGTGATGGATTCCCCTCTCTGGAGCCCACGGACTCCAGATCAGCCCTCCCGAGAGGTTTTAGGGCTTGGCGGCGGCTCCGTATCGTAAAACGCGATGAATTCTTCTCTCTGATTTTTCTCCCCGAAACACAATATATAGAGTTGGAGTTGGAGTCGGAGAGGCACCAGGGGGCCCACGAGGTAGGGGGCGCGCCTAGGGGGGCAGGCGCGCCCCACCCTCGTGGAGAGTGGTGGGCCCTGGCCTTCATCTTTTGCAGGTATTTTTTATATTTTCCAAAAAGTTGCTCCGTGAAGTTTCAGGTCATTCCGAGAACGTTTGTTTCTGCACATAAATAACACCATGGTAATTCTGCTGAAAAAGCGTCAGTCCGGGTTAGTTCCATTCAAATCATGCAAGTTAGAGTCCAAAACAAGGGCAAAAGTGTTTGGAAAGTAGATACGTTGGAGACGTATCAACTCCCCCAAGCTTAAACCTTTGCTTGTCCTCAAGCAATTCAGTTGACAAACTGAAAGTGATAAAGAAAAACTTTTACAAACTCCATTTGCTCTTGTTGTTGTAAATATGTAAAGCCAGCATTCAAGTTTTCAGCAAAGATTATAACTAACCACATTCGCAATAACGCTTAGGTCTCAAGTTTACTCATATCAATGCATAATCAACTAGCGAGCAATAATAATAAATCTCGGATGACAACACTTTCTCAAAACAATCATAATATGATATAACAAGATGGTATCTCGCTAGCCCTTTCTGAGACCGCAAAACATAAATGCAGAGCACCTTTAAAGATCAAGGACTGACTAGACATTGTAATTCATGGTAAAAGAGATCCAGTCAAGTCATACTCAATGTAAACTAACAGTAATGAATGCAAATGACAGCGGTGCTCTCCAACTGGTGCTTTTTAATAAGAGGATGATGACTCAACATGAAAGTAAATAGATAGGCCCTTCGCAGAGGGAAGCAGGGATTTGTAGAGGTGCCAGAGCTCGGTTTTGAAATAGAGGTGAATAATATTTTGAGCGGTATACTTTCATTGTCAACATAACAACCAAGAGATGGCGATATCTTCCATGCTACACACATTATAGGCGGTTCCCAAACAGAATGGTAAAGTTTATACTCCCCCTCACCAACAAGCATCAATCCATGGCTTGCTCGAAACAACGAGTGCCTCCAACTAACAAGAGTCCCAGGGGGAGTTTTGTTTGCAATTATTTTGATTTAGTTTGCATAAAGCATGGGACTGGGCATCCCGGTGACCAGCCATTTATCTCGTGAGTGAGGAGCGGAGTCCACTCCTCTTGAGAATAACCCGCCTAACATGGAAGATACAGACAACCTAGTTGATACATGAGCTATTCGAGCATACAAAACAGGATATTTATTTGAAGGTTTAGAGTTTGGCACATACAAATTTACTTTGAACGGCAGGTAGATACCGTATATAGGTAGGTAGTGGACTCATATGGAATAACTTTGGGGTTTATGGAGATTGGATGCACAAGCAGTATTCCCGCTTAGTACAGGTGAAGGCTAGCAAAAGACTGGGAAGCGACCAGCTAGAGAGCGACAACAGTCATGAACATGCATTAAAATTAATCAACACCGAATGCAAGCATGAGTAGGATATAATCCACCATGAACATAAATATCGTGAAGGCTATGTTGATTTTGTTTCAACTACATGCTGAACATGCGCCAAGTCAAGTCACTTAAATCATTCAGAGGAGGATACCACCCTATCATACCACATCACATTTTAATAGCATGTTGGCACGCAAGGTAAACCATTATAAGCTCCTAGCTAATCAAGCATGGCACAAGAAACTATGATCTCTAGTTGTCATTGCAAACATGTTTATTCATAATAGGCTGAATCAGGAACGATGAACTAATCATATTTACAAAAACAAAGAGAGGTCGAGTTCATACCAGCTTTTCTCATCTCAGTCAGTCCATCATATATCGTCATAATTGCCTTTCACTTGCACGACACGATTGTGAATAATAATAAGTGCGTGCATTGGACTAAGCTGGAATCTGCAAGCATTCAATAAACAGGAGAAGACAAGGCAATATGGGCTCTTTTGTCAGATCAACAATAATGCATATAAGAGCCACTTCAACAATTTAATTATGGTCTTCTCCTATCGACCCCCAAAGAAAAGAAATAAAACTATTTACACGGGAAAGCTCCCAACAAGCAAAAGAAGAACATGAAATATTTTTGGGTTTTCTTTTTAATTACTACTACAAGCATGGAAATTAAACTATAAAAGCTACAACTAATTTTTTGGTTTTTCTTAAGGTTTATTAAACACACAAGAAGAAAGCATAAAAAGGAAAATAAACTAGCATGGATGATACAATGAAAAAGTATGAGCACCGACATCTAGCAATGAGTGTGTGAACATAAATGTAATGTCGGTGAGAAATACGTACTCCCCCAAGCTTAGGCTTTTGGCCTAAGTTGGTCTATGGCCACGGCTGGCCTGGCGGATATCCATAATAAGTTGGGGTCGTACTGATGCAGCGGCTATCGCCTGCTGAGCTGCAGCGTGGCGACGAGCGGCCTCCTCTCTCCTCTCGTACTCATCTGCCTCCTCTCTGGTAATAGTATATCTTCTTTGCCTGATAATCAAAGAAGGCAGGAGCAGGGAGAGTAATACGGACACATCGTCTGTCAAAGATTAGTCGATACTGGAGAGGTGATTCGTTCCTCTCGACAAACTGGTGGTGAACCATAGCATTAAAATCTAGATAAGCAGGAGGTAATTCAATATCATCTTCGCGTATGGCTACACCAAGAAAATTAGCTATGCGGGTTGCATAAATTCCACCAAAGAAATCTCCATTAAATCTATTAAGATGCAACCTACGTGCAACAATGGCTCCCAAATTATAAGATTTGTCTCCTAACACAGCACTCCTAAGAATACTGAGGTCAGGGACACACATGTGACATGCCTCATCTTTACCATTAATGCATCTACCTATGAAGAGAGCAAAATAATGTATAGCAGGAAAGTGAATGCTCCCTATGGTAGCTTGTGTAATATCTCTAGATTCTCCCACAGTTATGCTAGCAAGAAAATCTCTAAATTCAGATTTGCGAGGATCCCTTATACTACCCCATTGTGGAAGTTTGCAAGCAGTGGTAAAATCCTCTAAGTCCATAGTATAAGAATTTTCATAAAGATCAAACAGGACAGTTGGAGAATTACGTGGCAGGAGCAGAAAGAGTAATACGGACAGCACGATGTCTGTCAAAGATTAGTCGATATTGGAGAGGTGATTCGTTCCTCTCGACAAACAGGTGGTGAACCATAGCATTAAAATCTAGATAAGCAAGAGGTAATTCAATATCATCTTCGCGTATGGCTATACCAAGAAAATTAGCTATGCGGGTTGCATAAATTCCACCAAAGAAATCTCCATTAAGTCTATTAAGATGCAACCTACGTGCAACAATGGCTCCCAAATTATAAGATTTATCTCCCAACACAGCACTCCGAAGAATACTGAGGTCAGGGACACACATGTGACATGCCTCATCTTTACCATTAATGCATCTACCTATGAAGAGAGAAAAATAATGTATAGCAGGAAAGTGAATGCTCCCTATGGTAGCTTGTGTAATATCTCTAGATTCTCCCACAGTTATTCTAGCAAGAAAATCTCTAAATTCAGATTTGCGAGGATCCCTTATATTACCCCATTGTGGAAGTTTGCAACCAGTGGTAAAATCCTCTAAGTCCATAGTGTAAGATTTATCATAAAGATCAAACAGGACATTTGGAGAATTATGTGAAGTTGAAAATTCAAACTTCCTCACAAAGGTACTGGTGAGATAGTGATACTGGCTGCACTTCTCTTCCTCGAAGCTCACAAGATCAGCGTTACGCAAATATGCGTTGAATTCTTCCTTAATTCCCGCTCGATCCACGCAAATATGCGTTGAATTCTTCCTTAATTCCCGCTCGATCCATAAAGTTCTCAGAAGGCCATTCACAAGGACGCACTGGAGCGTCTCTTGGTGGCTCGTCATCAGCATCACGCATTGCAAGCCTGGGTCCTTGCTTCCTTGAAGAACCACCTTGGAACATTTTCCTAAGCATATTTCTTCCTCTGAAAAATTCTGAAATTTTTAGTAACTTCAAAATAAAAGTAAACCAAACTCAATAATATTGATAGCAACTACTCCTACAAGTGCCTAGGGCCTATATCATGCATCAAAACTACTTGGAACCATATAAATTTGACATGCAAGCTCAAGAACAGGGTCACCTAAGCAGCAAAAATTTGCAATGAATAAAGCACTAGAACAAAAACTAATTGGACCAATGGAGGAGTCACATACCAAGGAACAATCTCCCCAAGCAGTTTTGTGAGAGGTGCTTTGAGCAAGGAGATCGAAAATGGCAGCAATGAGCTGAACTCGGGTTTGAGCTGGTTATTCGTGTTTGTGGGAGGAAGAAGGAGTGTATGGGTGAAAGGATAAGTGGAGGAGGGCCATCGTGGGCCCACGAGGCAGGGGGCGCGCCCTCCACCCTCGTGGGCAGGTGGTTGACCCCCCTGCTGTGTTCTCAGTGCCAAATATTCTCAAATATTCTAGAAAAAATCATATTTAAATTTAAGGGCATTTGGAGAACTTTTATTTTTGAGGTATTTCTACATTGCACGGATAATCAGATAACAGACAGAATAATATTTATTTTCATTTTATTTAATATAGGTAACAGAAAGTAAAAGTGGGGTACAGAAGGTTGTGCCTTCTACTTTCATCCATCTCATGCTCGTCAAAAGGAATCCACTAACAAGGTTGATCAAGTCTTGTTAACGAACTCATTCCGAATAACATGGAACCGGAGAAATTTTGAATAACACTATGTTACCTCAACGGGGATATGCACATCCCCAATAATAAGAATATCATATTTCTTCTTGACAGCCGGAAGAGGAAATTCAAAACCTCCAAATATAATCGATGGAATTTTTCCAATAGAGTTGATACTATGAACTTGAGGTTGTTTCCTCGGAAAGTGTACCGTGTGCTCATTACCATTAACATGAAAAGTGACATTGCCTTTAGTGCAATCAATAACAGCCCCTGCAGTATTCAAAAAGGGTCTTCCAAGAATAATAGACATACTATCGTCCTCGGGAATATCAAGAATAACAAAGTCCGTTAAAATAGTAACGTTTGCAACTACAACAGGCACATCCTCACAAATACTGACAGGTATAGTTGATTTATCAGCCATTTGCAAAGATATTTCAGTAGGTGTCAACTTATTCAAATCAAGTCTACGATATAAAGAGAGAGGCATAACACTAACACCGGCTCCAAGATCACATAAAGCAGTTTTAACATAGTTTCTTTTAATGGAGCATGGTATAGTGGGTACTCCTGGATCTCCAAGTTTCTTTGGTATTCCACCCTTAAAAGTATAATTAGCAAGCATGGTGGAAATTTCAGCTTCTGGTATCTTTCTTTTATTTGTAATAATATCTTTCATGTACTTAGCATAAGGATTGGTTTTGAGCATATCAGTTAATCGCATACGCAAAAAGATAGGTCTAATCATTTCAGCAAAGCGCTCAAAATCCTCATCATCCTTTTTCTTGGATGGTTTGGGAGGAAAGGCATGGGTTTCTGAACCCATGGCTCTTTCTTTACCATGTTTCCTAGCAACAAAGTCTTTCTTATCATAACGTTGATTCTTTGATTGTGGGTTATCAAGATCAACAGCAGGTTCAATTTCTATATCATTATCATTACTAGGTTGAGCATCATGAACATTATCATTAACATTACACTAGTTTCAGGTTCATTACCAGATTGAGTTTCAGCATCAGAAATAGAAATATCATTTGGATTCTCAGGTGTTTTCAATAGGATACAGGTTCACTAGAAGCATGCAAAGTCCTATCATTTTTCTTTTTCTTCCTTTTAGAAGGACTAGGTGCATCTATATTATTTCTCTGAGAATCTTGCTCAATTCTCTTAGGGTGGCCTTCAGGATACAAAGGTTCCTGAGTCATTCTACCAGTTCTAGTAGCCACTCTAACAGCATATCATTATCTTACTATTCAATTCATTGAGCAAATCATTTTGAGCTTTAAGTACTTGTTCTACTTGAGTGGTAACCATAGAAGCATGTTTACTAATAAGTTTAAGTTCACCTTACATTAGCCATATAATCACCCAAGTGTTCAAGCATATTTGAATTGTATTTCAATTGTCTACCAAAATAAGCATTAAAGTCTTCTTGCTTAGCCATAAATTTATCAAACTCATCTAAGCATGGGCTAGCAAATTTAGTAAACGGGATTTCAGCTTTATCATATCTATAGAGAGAATTTACCTTTACTACCTGTGTCGGGTTATCAAGACCATGAGTTTCTTCAATAGGTAATGGATTAAGATTATATGTTTCTTCAACAGGCGGTAAATTAAGACCATGTATTTCTTCAATAGGAGGTAAATTCTTAACATCTTCAGCTTTAATACCTTTTTCTTTCATAGATTTCTTTGCCTCTTGCATATCTTCAGGACTGAGAAATAGAATACCCCTCTTCTTCGGAGTTGGTTTAGGAATAGGCTCAGGATTGGCTGAGGTGTCCAATTATTTTCATTTGTCAACATATTATTCAATAGAATTTCAGCTTCATCCGGTGTTCTTTCCCTGAAAACAGAACCAGCACAACTATCCAGGTAATCTCTGGAAGCATCGGTTAGTCCATTATAAAAGATATCAAGTATTTCATTTTTCTTAAGAGGATGATCAGGCAAAGCATTAAGTAATGAGAAGCCTCCCCCAAGCTTGTGGGAGACTCTCTTCTTCAATTTGCACAAAATTATATATTCCCTTAAGCAGCTGTTTCTTATGAGCAGAAATATTTAGCAGAGAAGTAATTATCATATCCTGGGGACTACGCACACACAAATATTTAGCAAAGAAGTAATGAATCATATCCTGGGGACTACACACACAACCAGGATCAAGAGAATTAAACCATATCTTAGCATCACCCTTTAATGAGAACGGAAATATTTTGAGTATATAGAAGTAACGCGATCTCTCATCATTAGTGAACAGGGAAACTATATCATTTAACTTAGTAAGATGTGCCACAACAGTTTTAGATTCATAGCCATAAAAAGGATCAGATTCAACCAAAGTAATTATATCTGGATCAACAGAGAATTCACAATCCTTATCAGGAACACATATAGGTGAAGTTGCAAAAGCAGGATCAGGTGTCATTTTATCTCTAAGTGATTCTTTGTTCCATTTAATCAATAACCTTTTAAGCTCATATCTATCTTTGCATGCTAAAATAGCTAAAGAAGAATCTTTATCAAAAAGATAACCTTCAGAATAACATGCATATTTTCATCATCACTATCATCATCGTATTCAGTTTCATCAATTTCTCTTTCTCTAGCCCTAGCAATTTGTTCTTCAAGAAATTAACTAAGGGGCACAGTAGTATCAGGCATAGAAGCAGGTTTATCATAAGTATCATGCATAGTAGAAGTGGCATCATCAATAACATGCGACATATCGGAACGAATAGCAGAAGCAGGTTTAGGTGTCGCTAGCTTACTCATAACAGAAGGTGAATCAAGTGCAGAGCCAGATGGCAGCTCCTTACCTCCCCTCGTAGTTGAGGGATAAATTGTTGTCTTAGCGTCTTTCAAGTTCTTCATAGTGTCCAGCAGATATATATCCAAGTGACTCAAAGAATAGAGCTATGCTCCCCGGCAACGGTGCCAGAAAAAGGTCTTGATAACCCACAAGTATAGGGGATCGCAACAGTTTTCGAGGGTAGAGTATTTAACCCAAATTTATTGATTCGACACAAGGGGAGCCAAAGAATATTCTCAAGTATTAGCAGCTGAGTTGTCAATTCTACCACACCTGGAAACTTAGTATCTGCAGCAAAGTGTTCAGTAGCACAGTAATATGATAGTGGTGGTAACGGCAACAAAAGTAAAGACAGCAAAAGTAATGTTTTTGGTATTTTGTAGTGATTGTAACAGTAGCAGCGGGAAAGTAAATAAGCGTAAACCAGTATATGGAAAACTCATAGGCACCGGATTAGTGATGGATAATTATGCCGGATGCGGTTCATCATGTAACAGTCATAACATAGGGTGACACAGAACTAGCTCCAATTCATCAATGCAATGTAGGCATGTATTCCGTATATAGTCATACGTGCTTATGGAAAAGAACTTGATTGACATCTTTTGTCCTACCCTCCCGTGGCAGCAGGGTCCTATTGGAAACTAAGGGATATTAAGGCCTCCTTTTAATAGAGAACCAGAACAAAGCATTAGCACATAGTGAATACATGAACTCCTCAAACTATGGTCATCACCGGGAGTGGTCCCAATTATTGTCACTTCGGGGTTGCCGGATCATAACACATAGTAGGTGACTATAGACCTGCAAGATAGGATCAAGAACTCACATATATTCATGAAAACATAATAGGTTCAGATCTGAAATCATGGCACTCGGGCCCTAGTGACAAGCATTAAGCATAGCAAAGTCATAGCAACAATAATCTCAGAACATAATGGATACTAGGGATCAAACCCTAACAAAACTAACTCGATTACATGATAAATCTCATCCAACCCATCACCGTCCAGCAAGCCTACGATGGAATTACTCACACATGGCGGTGAGCATCATGAAATTGGTGATGGAGGATGGTTGATGATGACGACGGCGACGAATCCCCCTCTCCAGAGCCCCGAACGGACTCCGGATCAGCCCTCCTGAGAGGTTTTAGGGCTTGGCGGTGGCTTCGTATCGTAAAACGCGATGATTTCTTCTCTCTGATTTTTCTCTCTCCGGAAGCGAATATATAGAGTTGGAATTGACGTCGGAGGGTTTCCAGGGGGCCCACGAGGTAGGGGGGGCGCCCAGGGGGGGGGGGGGGCGCCCCCCACCCTCGTGGACAGGGTGTGGGCCCCCTGGTCTTCATATTTGGCGAGGATTTTTTATTATTTTTTCTAAGGTATTCCGTGGAGTTTCAGGACTTTCCGAGAATATTTGCTTTCTGCACATAAAACAACACCAAGGTAATTCTCTTGAAAACAACATCAGTCCAGGTTAGTTCCATTCAAATCATACAAGTTAGAGTCCAAAACAAGGGCAAAAGTGTTTGGAAAAGTAGATACGACGGAGACGTATCACATGGGAAAAGATGAATAAGACTCCATTCTCCGGAACAATGGAGCGTGCAACTGACTTATTGGATATAATACATACTGATGTATGAGGTCCGATGAGTGTTGAGGCTTGCAGCGGGTATCATTATTTTCTGACCTTCACAGATGATTTGAGCAGATATGGGTATATCTACTTGAAGAAACATAAGTCTAAAACATTTGAAAAGTTCAAAGAATTTCAGAGTGAAGTGGAAAATCATCGTAACAAGAAAATAAAGTTTCTACGATCTGATCGCAGAGGAGAATATTTGAGTTACGAGCTTGGCCTTCAATTAAAACAATGTGGAATAGTTTCACAAACTCATGCCACCTGGAACACCACAGCGTAATGGTGTGTCCGAACATCATAACCGTACTTTATTTGATATAGTGCATTCTATGATGTCTCTTACCGATTTACCACTATCGTTTTGGGGTTATGCATTAGAGACAGCTGCATTCACATTAAAAAGGGCACCATCTAAATCCGTTGAGACGACACCGCGGTGCGCCATTAGTAGTTTTGCAAAAAAAAAGAATAAAAAATTCAGTATTGGCGCACTCCCTGTCTGGTGCGCCATTACTAGTTAGAACTCGTAATGGCGCACTTCGGTAGGATGCGCCATTAGTATGTATGTAAAAATGAAAAAAAATTATCACTAGTGGCGCACCTATTTTCTGGTGCGCCATTAGTGTCTTCCACACTAATGGCGCATCACCAACTGGTGCGCCATTAGTATATAGTAGTGGCGCACTACTTCCCTAGTGCGCCATTAGTGTCAATCCTATCTATAGCCCTTTTCCTAGTAGTGCCGTATGAACTGTGGTTTAGCAAGAAACCTAAGCTGTTGTTTCTTAAAGTTTGGGGTTGCGATGCTTATGTGAAAAAGTTTCATCTTCATAAGCTCAAACCCAAGTCGGAGAAGTGCGTCTTCATAGGATACCCAAAAGTAACTGTTGGGTACACCTTCTATCACAGATCCGAAGGCAAGATGTTTGTTGTTGAGAATGGATCCTTTCTAGAGAAGTAGTTTCTCTCGAAAGAAGTAAGTGGGAGGAAAGTAGAACTTGATGAGGTAACTGTACCTGCTCCTTTATTGGAAAGTAGTTCATCACAGAAATCTGTTTCTGTGACTCCTTAACCAATTAGTTAGGAAGCTAATGATGATGATCATGTAACTTCAGATCAAGTTACTACCGAACCTCGTAGGTCAACCAGAGTGAGATCCGCACCAGAGTGGTACGGTAATCCTATTCTGGAAGTCATGTTAATTGACCATGACGAAGCTACGAACTATGAGGAAGCGATGATGAGCCCAGATTCCGTGAAATGGCTTGAGGCCATGAAATCTAAGATGGGATCCATGTATGAGAACAAAGTGTGGACTTTGGCTGACTTGCCCGATGAGCGGCAAGCCATAGAAAATAAATGGATCTTCAAGAGGAAGACGGACGTTGATGGTAGTGTTACTATCTACAAAGCTAGACTTGTCGAAAAAGGTTTTGACAAAGTTCAAGGTGTTGACTACGATGAGATTTTCTCACTCGTAGCGATGCTTAAGTCTGTCTGAATCATGTTAGCAAATTGCCATATTTTATGAAATCTGGCAAATGGATGTCAAAACTACATTCCTTAATGGATTTCTTAAAGAAGAGTATATGATGCAACCAGAAGGTTTTGTCGATCCTAAAGGTGCTAACAAAATGTGCAAGCTCCAGCGATCCATCTATGGACTGGTGGAAGCATCTCAGAGTTGGAATATACGCTTTGATGAGTTGATCAAAGCATATAGTTTTATATAGACTTGTGGTGAAGCCTGTATTTACAAGAAAGTGAGTGGGAGCACTACAACATTTCTGATAAATATATGTGAATGACATATTGTTGATCGGAAATAATGTAGAATTTTCTTCAAAGCATAAAGGAGTATTTGAAAGGAGTTTTTCAAATAAAGACCTCGGTGAAGCTACTTACATATTGAGCATCAAGTTCTATAGAGATAGATCAAGACGCTTGATAAGTTTTTTCAATGAGTACATACCTTGACAATATTTTGAGGTAGTTCAAAATGGAACAGTCAAAGAAAGAGTTCTTACCTGTGTTACAAGGTGTGAAATTGAGTAAGACTCAAAGCCCGACCATGGCAGAAGATAGAAAGAGAATGAAAGTCATTCCCTATGCCATGATGTGTACCAGATCTATTGTATACCCTACACTGAGTTTAGCAAGGGAGTACAATAGTGATCTAGGAGTAGATCACTGGACAGCGTCAAAATTATCCTTAGTGGAATAAGGATATGTTTCTCGATTATGGAGGTGACAAAAGGTTCGTCGTAAAGGGTTACGTCGATGCAAATTTTGACACTAATCCAGATGACTCTAAGTCTCAATCTGGATACATTTTGAAAGTGGGAGCAATTAGCTAGAGTAGCTCCATGCAGAGCATTGTTGACATAGAAATTTGCAAAATACATATGGATCTGAATGTGGCAGACCCGTAGACTAAACTTCTCTCACAAGCAAAACATGATCACACCTTAGAACTCTTTGGGTGTTAATCACATAGCGATGTGAACTATATTATTGACTCTAGTAAACCCTTTGGGTGTTGGTCACATGACGATGTGAACTATGGGTGTTATTCACATGGTGATGTGAACTATTGGTGTTAAATCACATGGCGATGTGAACTAGATTATTGACTCTAGTGCAAGTGGGAGACTGAACTAAATATGCCCTAGAGGCAATAATGAAGTTATTATTTATTTCCTTATTTCATGATAAACGTTTATTATTCAGAATTGTATTAATCGGAAGCATAATACATGTGTGAATACATAGACAAACATAGTGTCACTAGTATGCCTCTACTTGACTAGATCGTTAATCAAAGATGGTTAAACCATAGACATGAGTTGTCATTTGATTAACGGGATCACATCATTAGGAGAATGATGTGATTGACTTGACCCATTCTGTTAGCTTAGCACTTGATCGTTTAGTATGTTGCTATTGCTTTCTTCATGACTTATCCACGTTCCTATGACTATGAGATTATGCAACTCCCGTTTATCGGAGGAACACTTTGTGTGCTACCAAATGTCACAACGTAACTGGGTGATTATAAAGGTGCTCTACAGGTGTCTCCAAAGGTACTTGTTGAGTTGGCGTATTTCGAGATTAGGATCTGTCACTCCGATAGTCGGAGAGGTATCTCTGGGCCCACTCGGTAATACACATCACTATAAGCCTTGCAAGCATTGTAACTAATGAGTTAGTTGCGGGATGATGTATTACGGAACG
Source organism: Triticum urartu (assembly GCF_003073215.2). Lineage (NCBI taxonomy): Eukaryota > Viridiplantae > Streptophyta > Magnoliopsida > Poales > Poaceae > Triticum > Triticum urartu. The sequence continues at coordinate 401,247,811 of NC_053026.1, forward strand.
AGTAAAGAGACTTGCCGGTAACGAGATTGAACTAGGTATTGAGATACCGACGATCGAATCTTGGTGCCGGGGTAAGCTTGTGGCTGCACACGGAAGTTTCTAGCATGAATAATCTCATGATCCCTTTGAGCCTGGGTGGCGGTCCAAAAGAAAACAGGCAATCGCTGGAATACCTACGTGCCTCAATCCACCCAGATGTGTGTTTAGGTTGCCACCTTAGATAAACCATTAATTAACAATCTCACATCTGCCATGGATACACTCACCCAATCCACGTCTACTAGCATAGCATGGCATAATAAGCAACGTAGAAGTAACTCCCAAAGGTTTGATAATAAACAGGTAATAGGTTCTACCTCAACTACTTCCCAAACCCACAATTTAATTAGATCCTAATCATGCAATGTGTGAGGATTGATCTAATGCAATAAAACTGGGTAGTAGGAGGTATGATCAAAGTGTTACTTGCCTTGCTAATGATCCGCAAAACCTAGCGATTCGAAGTAGCAAGCGGCGCACTCCGGGTACTCTATCGCAAACAAACAAGCATACAATAAGTACTCAACTAATGCACAGGTAAAACACAAATAAAAGATCTAACCAGAAAGTTCAACTTAAGAACTACGGTTGGCAAAAAGAATCAAATCGAACGAAACAACGAAAGACAAACGGCAAAAGAAACAAGCTTTGTTTACTATTCTGGATCTAGGGCAATTTTTACAGTGGCAAAAACTTGTTTGAGTTGGTTAAACGGAAAGAGGGTTTCGAAACGAAACTCCATGCGCTTGAATCGCCTGATTCCGATAAACGAGCGAAAAGTTATACTAAAACGAACATCGGATCAGAGATCGCGATCAGAAAAATCGCGGATTTAATCCGAGAAAAAGAAAAACGACGAACGTTCGTTAGAACGAACAAACGGGCGAACGCTCGCTAAAAAAATAAACCGGAAAAACCGATCTATTAAAAAACGAACCTAAAAAAACCGAACAAAACCGACGGAAAATCGATCGGTTTTTCTAAAAAAACGGCGGCGAAAAACTACCTCCGGCGACAGCGACGGTCCGGCGGCGGCACGGCGAGGCGGCGGCGGCGGCGCTCTAGTGTTAGGGTTTCGGGGGCGGGGCGTGGCTGGGCTGGCCTCGGCGGCGCTATATAAAGGCCCGGCCAGGCGGAGTCCTGGCCGGTTACGGCCCAGAGTCGGTTCGGACTCTTTTTTTTTAAATAATTACGCTAAAAAAAACAAAAGGAATACTAAACGGACTCCAAAAATCTCGAAATAAATTTTTCCCAGCTTCTAAAATCAAGGCGCACAGGATGAACATTTATTTGGGGCCTAAATGAAATTTTGAAAAACGCGCATTTTTCCTAAATTCAAAAAAAATAGCAAATAAAACCAAAATAAAATATTATTTGATTTTTTATTAAATCCTCAATATTTCTTTATTTTGGGAAAGTCATTTTATTTCCTCTCTCATATTTTTGTAATAGAAATAATTGAAGATAAAATAAATAAAATCAAATGATCCTATTTTCAAAATTTGAGAAAAATCAAATATGAAAATAACGAAATCCCCAACTCTCTCCGAGGGTCCTTGAGATGCGTAGAATTTTCTAGGATCGGCCAAAATGCAATAAAATATGCTATGCAATTATGATCTAGTGTATAACATTCCAAATTGAAAATTTGGGATGTTACAAACCTACCCCCCTTAAGATGAATCTCGCCCTCGAGATTCGGGTTGGCTAGAAAATAGGTGAGGGTGGTCCTTCAGCAATTCTTCCTCTCGCTCCCAGGTGGCTTCATCCTCCGTGTGGTGACTCCACTAAACTTTGCAAAACTTGATAACCTTGCTGCGGGTGACTCGACTGGCATACTCTAGAATCTTAACTGGTTTCTCCTCATAGGTCAAATCACTGTCCAACTGAATGGCTTCCAGTGGCACTGTATCTCTCAGCGGTATATCAGCCATTTCTGTGTGGCACTTCTTCAACTAGGAAACGTGGAACACATCGTGAACTCCTGACAATCCTTCGGCAACTCCAACTTATAGGCTACTTCTCTCATACGCTCCAAAACTTTGTATGGGCCTACAAAATGTGGCGCTAACTTTCCCTTAACTCCAAAGCGCTTAACTCCTCGAAGTGGTGATACTCGAAGATAAACTCGGTCTCTGACTTTGTAAACTGTCTCCTTGCGTTTAGAATCTGCATAACTCTTCTGCCTGGACTGGGCTACCTTGAGCCTATCGCGTACCAATTTCACTTTCTGTTCAGACTCCTTAATCAGATCCGGTCCAAACAACTGACGGTCTCCAACTTCATCCCACGACAATGGGGTCCTGTACCTCCTTCCGTACAAGGCTTCGAAAGGGGCCATCTTCAGACTGGATTGATAACTGTTGTCGTAAGAGAACTCTGCATATGGCAAATTCTCGTCCCAACTAGATCTGTAATCTAGCACACAAGCTCTTAGCATATCCTCCAAAATCTGATTGACTCTCTCGGTCTGTCCATCTGTCTGCGGATGGAAAGCTGTACTAAACTCCAATCTGGTACCCAAAGTTTCATGCAACTGATTCTAGAACTTTGAGGTGAATTGGGTTCCTCTATCTGATACAATGCTCCTTGGAACTCCATGCAGACATACGATTCTGGTCATGTATATCTTTGCCAACTTTGCACTGGTATAGGTAGTCTTCACTAGAATGAAATGAGCTACCTTTGTCAAACGATCAACTACAACTGTTGGGGGACTGATCCACGAACACCTATGGGACTGGCGGGCCGAGTCCCTTTCGGTTCGGCGGGGGCGGAGGTCGCACGAAGAGCAGATCGAGGCGAAACACACGAGCAGTTTACCCAGGTTCGGGACGCACGGATGCGTAAAACCCTACTCCTGCTTTGTGGTTTGTATTGAGTTCTTGCTTGGGAGCGCGGAGTGCTATAGTACACACCAGCAGCTAGCGAGACCGAGCGTGAGTGTTCTCCGAACTAGCTAACCCCCTCTACGTTGCGCATGGGCCTCCTTTTATATGCTCAAGGGGTCACCGACAGGTGGCAGCGTAGACAGGGGTAAAGATGGAAAGGTGCTGCGGTAGGTACAGCTACCTGCTACAGTGTATCATACCTAACCCTGACGGCAGGGGACAAGGGCATTAAATGCCCATTTGTGTCGCCTAAACAGTGCAAAAAGGGACCGTCAGGGACGCCACCGCTCGCTACGATGGCAATCTTGTCAGCGCTGCTTGCCACCGCGCGCCGCTGGCTGCACAGCCTCCCGCCACGCACGCCTGGAAGGGTCCCAGAGCGACACGTTGGTGGATGCGCTAGAGAGCGGGCACAGAGTGGTGGCTTGTCGCGGCAAGCGCCTTGCCGCGGCCGTTGTCTTGTCACGTCTGGAACCTTGTCGCTCACCGGGTCTTGCCGTGACGCGCGGCGCGTCGCGGCAAGTTCCTTGAGATGCCTTGGTTGGCCTTCCCGGCAAGCTCCTCTTGCCGGGGTCTTGAGATGCCTTGGTTGGCCTTCCCGGCAAGCTCCTCTTGCCGGGGTCTTGTCTCCTTGGCTTGGATACTTTGTTCTTGAATGGCTCCAAAGGAACCCCGGAGGACCTTGGCGGTCACCCGGCAAGCCTTGCCGCGGGATGCTGCGACTGCCCGTGCACAAGTTCGGGATACTAGGGTACCCCTACTCTAGTACACCGACAAGAGCCCCGGGCCTGGGCCATACACGGTGCCGAGCGCTGTTGGGCCAGGCCCAAAACAGGGCACGGGCACGCGCGGCCTAGGTTACGCCGTATCTCTCTCAGTATCCACCGCACCCTCCCCGAACGGCACGCATTGAATGCGGCGTCGTGGGAGAGATCGTGGGTGGTTTCTTTATTCGGAAATGCGGAACGTCCGCCCCCTCCCTCTTTATAAGCAGGGGAAACAGGGGCAGTCCGCCCATTCGCCCGTTGCTGCTTCCAATCTCAGAAATCTCCGCCGCTCCCTCGTCTTCCCAAGGCCGAAAGAGAGTAGCGCTCTGCCCCCCATTGCCACCAGCATCACCAACACCATCGACCTCCTCCACCACTTCCGCCATGGCTCCAAAAGCCGACAAGGGGAAGGTCGTGAAGTCGACCGAGGCGCAGCGGCTTGCGGCGCTGCGAAAGGAGCAGGCGGTCTTCCCCCCCAAGCTTGCCGCAAGGGAGCTGAGGGAGAACTACTACCTCTTCTGGTCGGCGAAGATGCGAGCGCATCCGCGCACGAAGGTGCTTCCCGCTGCCGCTTGGAAGAAGGCCCCAAATGGATACCCTTTCTTTGCCTTGTTCTTCTACTGCGGGCTCTGCCCGCCTTTCTCTGAATTCTTCTGCGACATCATGAATACCTATGGATTCCACCTCCTTGACTTCACCCCCAATGCCGTTCTGACCATGGCAGTTTTCGCACATCTCTGCGAAAACTTTGTCGGAGTCCATCCCAATGTAGCCCTCTTTCGCCACTTCTTCATACCCCGAGTAGAGAGAGGAGAGCCTCTATCTGGCGGAATCGCCTGGATCTCAAGGGCCGGCAAGAAGGAAACTTATCTGGAGGGAGAATTCCGCGGCAAGTGGGAGGAGTGGAGGGCAGACTGGTGCTGGATTGATGAGGAGAACCCGCAGCCATTCACCACCCGGGGCCAAACCCTAGTAGCACGCGGCAGCGATTGGAGTGACGTGGCCCCGGAAGACGATAGGCTGAAGATTGCTGTCACCCGGATCCTGCGCCTCAGGCTTGCCGGGCTCACTGTAAGCGCCGTTGGCGCAGATTTTCTTCGCCGCCGCATTGCCCCCCTGCAGGAACGGGGGAGACCCACTTGGGAGTTCAAGAATGCGGCGGATATCATGAGGCTGCGGCCGGGCCTTAACTACAACTTTATTGTTCTGGAGCTCAATGCGATGCTCCAAGAACTGTTCAAGTATGACCCCCAACATCCCGAAGTGTTCAGGTTGCCGGGGGGTGTCGTTCCGTTGTGCAACAATTCCGTGCTCGACCGCATCCGTGCAATGATGCCGCTGTGCGATTCACATGGGATTGTGCCAACTTGGCAAGAGCCTGCTGACGACGTCGTGCAGCAATTCTTCGATGACTTGGTAGAAGTGCCGATCCGCTCCGACGAGAAGGATAGCCTCACCCGCAACACCACCGATGCGGAGATGGCACTCATCGCCACCAGGCTGGAAGAGGCGGCGGCAGCCGCAGCCGCGGGCGAATTTGGATTCACCGTGGAGGAGGCAGATGCAGCAGAGGCGGCAAGCCGTGCCGAGCGAAGGGAGCCTGCCGGCGAGAAAGAGCTTGCCGGGCAGAACGTCGAGTCGAGCGAGCCCGCCAAGGATACGAGTGGCTCGCTGGAGATCAACTCGTCTTCCACTTCGTCTTCGGGCAGCTCGCCGCAAGCAGAGCCTCCATCCCCACCAAGAAGGCGTCTCCGCAAGGCCGGTGACGTAGCGGAGCGGCAAGCGGGTCAACAGTCGCCGCGCCGCGTGACACGCTCCACCGCGGCAAACACCGTTGCCGCGGGAGCGCCTCATGCTGCGACGGCAACTGGAGCGGGGTCTAGCCGGACCACCGCTTCAGTTCCTGCCGCTGCCCGCGCCGCGCCGGTAGCCGAAGCGGGGTCGTCTCAGACCGCCGCCACTGCTCCCGCCAAGCGGCCAAGGGAAGCTTCTCCTCCGCCTCCTCGCGCCGGGCGCACGTCGGACTTTGACTTCTCCGCGTTCAGCTCCGACGAGGAAGAAGAAGAAGAGTAAGCTTCTCTTGCTGTACTTGCAGTTCTTCAATTCTTACTGTTTGTCTTGTATCTCATTTGCTTTGCTCTGAACTTGTTCCTTTTTAGGACTCTGGCCCAGAGAGCAGCAAAGAGAGCCAAGGTCCCGGTGATTGTCATCGAGGACGAACCTACTGCGACAGCGGGGGGTGCGCCCGAGACAACCTTGCCGGACCCGACAACTTTTCTCCAGAGCAGCCCCCAGCGTAAGTATATGGTTTGCTTTCCGCTGTGAGGTGCGCATGGATACTCTGTTTTTGCTGATATCTAACTGCTGGTTTGTGTAGGAGCAGAGCAGCCCCACCAGGAGCCAAGGGAGAATCCCCTGACAAGAGAGAGCTCTCCGGCGAGGGAGAGTTTTCCGGTAAGGGAGAAGTCTCCGGCAAGGGACAGCACCAGCGGCCCCCCGACGGCGGAGACCACGACTGCAGAACCCGGCACAGGTAATCCTTTCGCTGCAAGGCTTCCCTTGGGTTCTTCTTCTTTTGAGCTTCTTGGGTTTTTGCTTGACTCTTCTCCCTTTTCCGGCTGTCAGACCCATCTGCTACGGAGCCGATGGAGACCGAGGTTGCTGCCGAAGAAGCAGCCGGTGCTGGCGATCCTGCCGGCGCAGGGGCCGCCAAGGCTGCCGCCGCAGCAACTGGCGAGGAGTCCGGCGATCGCACTGACGGCCCTGAGGCCGCAGGAGCGCCAGGCGCTACACCGACCGCCGACCCGTCCGCCGCTGCCGCAGCGCCAGGCTCCAAAGAGCCCCAGCCAGGCGTATACTTGAAGGCCGGCGATGACGTCTTCATCAACCTCCCCTGGGCGTCAAGCTCCAGGGCGCCGGTCGAGGGAGAGATCTTCGACGGGGAAGTGCTTGCCTCCGCGGGGCTGACGCTAGTTGACGCGCCGAGCAGCAGCAGCAACGAGCCTGAGGAAGAGCGGCTGTTGCGGAAGTTGTTGTCGCTCTACCGCGCGCGGCAAGCCAAGCTGGAATCCCGCGAGGCGCTTGTCGTGAAGGCGGGAGCAGATATCGAGAAGCGCGCGGAGGAGCTCTGGGGTCTCCACCAGGAAGCTCTCCGGTCCCTGGCGGAGGAGCGAGAGCAACTTGTCGAAGCGCAGAAGGCCTTCCTCCTCGAGAAGGCTGAAGTCGAAGAGCAACAGCGGCTTGCCGCTGTGAAGCTATCCGCGGAGGAGGGCGAGCTAGCGCAGCGGAAGGTCAATCTTGACGCCCACGAGGAGCAACTTGCCGTGCGCGAGGAAAAACTCGGCGGAGCCCTCAAGCAAGCAGAGGATGCTGCCGCCGCCGCCGAGGCCGCCAAGAAGGAGCTGGAGACGAAGGTGGCGCAGCTGGAGGCCGATCTCGCCGAGAAGAGCAAAGAGCTCAGCGCCGCCAAGGACTCCAACGCGAATCTTGAGTTGAAGCTGATCGCTTTGACCAAGACTCTGGACGGCGCCAAGAAGCAGGAGGCGGCCTTGAAAGAAGAGATCAAGGCCGACAAGGCGCTGCTGGAGAGTGTTGCCGCCACCCAGAACGCTTTCAGGGGAAATGTGGAGCACTGGAAGGAGAGCCTCGTGAGTGCTGCCGCAGATATTGACAAGGAGCTGGCGCAGCTGGGGATGGAGGACCTCGGGTATCCCTCCGACGAGAACCTCCAACCCAGCGCCAAGCTCGTCTTGTTCTTCAAGGGCGTGGCGACGGCCCTCCGACGACTCCGGGAGAGGATCCCAAGGCAGCTGGCCGACGAGTCGCGCAAGATCTGCGCAGGAGCTCTTCAGAAAGTGTTGGTGAAGGTGGCCTTCCGCAATCCGGGCCTCAACCTCACTAACGTCCTCAAGACCCTGCCGCCGGATGCTGATCTGGAGGCGCTCAAGGCCCTTGTCGCACCCATTGTGGACAAGGTGAGCGGGATCAAGAGGATCGAGGGCAATCGCGTAGATTAGGCCACCCGTTTCTTCTTTTCTTGTCGCTGTTTGTCACGTTACGAAAACAATCTGTTAGAGCCGCGACAAGCTATCTTTGTAGTATAACTCTATTCTGGGTAATGATTGCAATGTTATTCCCTTTACTTGATTCCTTCCTTTGTATGTTTTTTCCCTACGCTTTTAGGGAACTTGCCGGTGCAGGCACCCGAGCCGCGAGCGCTGAGTGCGGGACGTCAGCAGCCTGCTGGCGGTGCCGCTACCGACAAGAAACCTTGTCGCAACTAGTTGCAGCTCACTTAAATTGTTGAGCGGACTCGAAACAAAGTAAGGGCGCAACTAGCTACAAGTTGGTTCCTCCGCGCACAGGTTTTCCATACAAAGTACGGTCGTTCAAGGGAGATAACTTAAAAATTTAAAAAATCTGATTGCTCAAACTTTGGCAACTTAGCTTTTCTGTTGTTTGCTTCCCGGCAAGGCGAAACTTTCTTGAACGACGCCTGGTCCATACCATTATCTTCTCCTTTCCCCCGGCAAACTTGTGGGCAAGGGAACCTTCCTTTCCTTAAGAAAAAAGAAAGAAGAGAAAATAAAGATACGGAGCCTTACGGCTCGTTATTGCTTACCGGGGATGCCGGGGAGTAGGTGCTGCACAAAGTGTCAGATAACACATGCAAAAAATAGAAAGCATGAAGTTGACAAGATGTGCGGAGCACATGAGCTTTACTTATGCACGGGGTCTGCCCCCGGCTTTGTACAAAGGATTACATGCACCAGCGGCAAGACTTGTACAAAAGGTGGTTGCCAGAACAGGTTCCGGCAACCGCGCCTTACGGGTAAAACTTACGAAGATGCTCAATATTCCAGGAGTTGCTCACCGGAATGGCATCTTCGGTCTCAAGGCGGACAGCGCCAGGCCTAGTGACTCGTTTCACCCGGTAAGGGCCTTCCCACTTTGGCGTCAACTTGTTGGAATTCTTGGCGGACTGAACACGCCGAAGAACAAGGTCGCCTTCCTCGAAACTTCTGGCATTAACTTTGCGGCTATGGTAGCGGCGCAAAGCTTGCTGGTAGCGAGCAGCTCGCACAGCAGCCTGAAGACGGTCTTCCTCAAGGAGCAGCGCGTCATCTTGTCGCAGCTACTCTTGCTCAAGCTCATCATAAGCAAGCACTCGAGGTGACCCGTATACGAGTTCCGTGGGGAGAACTGCCTCTGCTCCATAGACTAGAGCGAAAGGTGTCTGTCCAGTGGCTCGATTTGGCATCGTTCTGATCGACCAAAGAGCCACCGGCAGCTCCTCGATCCAGTTTTTTCCGCACTTGTGCAGCCTGTCGAAAGTTCTGGTCTTGAGCCCACGCAGCACTTCAGCATTTGCCCTCTCCGCTTGACCGTTGCTTCTCGGGTGGGCGACAGAAGCGAAGCAGACCTTGGCGCCAAGATCTTGGACGTACTGCATGAAGGTGCGGCTCGTGAATTGCGTATCGTTGTCGGTGATTATCCTGTTAGGGATCCCGAAGCGGCAAACAATCGACCTGAAGAACTTGACTGCTGACTGTGCTGTCACCTTCCTCACTGGTTCCACTTCTGGCCACTTTGTGAACTTGTCGATTGCAACGTACAAGTACTCAAAGCCCCCGACTGCTCGGGGAAAGGGGCCGAGGATGTCGAGCCCCCAGACCGAAAATGGCCAGGATAAAGGGATCGTCTGGAGAGCTTGAGCTGGTTGGTTTATCTGCTTGGAGTGGAACTGGCACGCTTCACACTTGGTTACTTGTGCAGTTGCATCCTGGAGGGCTGTCGGCCAAAAGAAACCTTGCCGGAATGCTTTGCCGACAAGTGCTCTTGCGCCAATGTGGTGGCCACATATGCCTTCATGTATCTCTGCCAACAGCTTCTGTCCGTCTTCCCGGTGAATACACTTCAATTTCACACCGTTGAGTCTTTTTCTGTACAGTGTCTTGTCGACAAACTGGTACATACTTGACTGCCGGGCTGCTCTTTCCGCTTCTTCTTGTTCTTCGGGAAGTTCTCCTGTCTGAAGGAAACGGACAATCTGTTGTGCCCATGCTAGAGCTTGTGGCTCGACAACAAGGACTAAAGGCAAATCTGCTGCTGCGGGAACATCCGCTTCTACGGCGAGAACCTGCGGCTCTGCCGGAGCTTGACGCTCCCCGGCAAGTTTGCCGGAGCAAAACTTTTCGGGAGCTTCTGCTTCAACGGAACAAACCCTAGGGCTCGCCGGAGCAGACTGCTCCTCAGCGCTCTTGGCGTTGATCTTGGGGACCTTCTTGGCGGCGGCTTCGGGAAGCTCTGCCGGCAAATAGTCACCAGAAATCAACTTCCTCTTCTTGCTCTGTCCAGTTGATGGTGTTGCAGACGGTTGAGTCAGCTTGAGCACAAAGATCCCTGGTTCCTCAGGTAACTTAAGTGCGGCGCACTTTGACAGGCCATCAGCAATGGCGTTCTGAGCTCTCGGAACATGCTCCATTTGTAGGCCGTCAAAGTGCTCTTCTAGCTTTCTCACTTCGTCGACGTAGGCTTCCATCAACGGACTCTGATAGTTCTTGTTCACTTGGCGGACGACAAGCTGTGAGTCACCCCTGACAATGAGCTTCTTGATCCCAAGGTCTGCCGCAATCCTGAGACCGGCAAGCAAGCCTTCATACTCTGCAGTATTGTTTGTTGCTTGCTCCTTGGGAAAGTGCATCTGGACTACGTACTTGAGGTGCTCTCCGGTGGGTGCGACAAGCAGCACGCCAGCGCCGGCGCCTTGCAGCGAAAAGGCACCATCAAAGTACATCAGCCACTCTTTGCTTGCTTCCTTGACGGGGATGCTCGTTTCTGGAATTTCTTCATCTAGTGTTGGCGTCCATTCTGCTATAAATTCTGCCAATGCTCTGCTCTGGATAGTTGAAGTATTCTCAAACTTGAGGCCAAAGCTTGACAGTTCCAGTGCCCACTCAACAATCCTGCCTGTCGCTTCTGGATTCTGTAGTATCCTCTTCAGCGGAAAGCGAGTGACAACTGTGATCTCATGTGCTTGGAAGTAATGGCGCAGCTTTCTCGAGGCCATGAGAAGGCCGAAAAGCAATTTCTGTATGCCAGAGTACCGTGACCTAGCCCCCTGTAGAAGGGAACTGGCAAAGTAAACTGGGCGTTGCACCATTTTCTTCTGTATCTCTTTGTGCATCTGCGCAGATCCATCTTTGTCGGGACCAGAGCTTGCCGGGGAAGCCCCTTGCTTGTCGCTAGATGCGCTTGCCGTGGTTGCTGGCTCGTCATCTGCCTCCCTCTCTGCTACTAACGCAGCACTAACCACTTGATTGGTTGCCGCTATGTACAGCAGCAACTTCTCTTGTGGCTTAGGTGCGACAAGTATTGGAGGGGAGGACAGGTATCTCTTCAAGTCTTGCAGCGCAGCCTCTGCTTCCGGAGTCCATTTCATTGGACCTGCCTTTTTCAATAATTTGAAAAATGGCAGGGCGCGCTCAGCAGACCTAGAGATAAACCTGCTGAGAGCAGCCACGCAACCGGCAAGTCTTTGTACGTCCTTGACGCGCTTTGGTGCTTCAATCTGCTCAATGGCCTTGATCTTGTCGGGATTAGCTTCAATTCCCCGCTGAGACACGAAGAACCCGAGAAGCTTGCCGGAGGGAACTCCAAACACACACTTCTCTGGATTGAGCTTGAGGCTGATCTTGCACAGATTTGCAAAGGTCTCGTCCAAATCTTGGACCAGAGTTGCCTTGTCCTTGCTCTTGACCACTATGTCATCCATATAGGCTTCCACATTTCTGTGTATTTGTGGCTCAAGAGCGACATGGACTACTCTTGCAAATGTTGAACCAGCATTTTTTAATCCGAAAGGCATCCGTATGAAACAGTACGTGCCACATGGAGTAATAAATGCGGTCTTCTCCTCATCCTCTTCTGCCATGAAGATCTGATGGTATCCTGAGTATGCGTCAAGAAATGAAAGCAAATCACATCCGGCTGTGGAGTCAACAATCTGGTCAATGCGCGGCAAAGGGAATGGGTCTTTGGGACAAGCTTTGTTAACATCAGTAAAATCGATACAAAGTCTCCATTTCCCCTTCGCCTTGCGCACGACTACAAGATTGGCCAACCACGTAGGATGGAGCACTCCTCTGACAAGGCCTGCTGCTTCCAATTTCTTGATCTCTTTTGCAATAAATTCTTGACGCTCCACTGCTTGCTTCCTAACTTTCTGCTTGACGGGCCGCGCATGAGGACAAACGGCAAGGTGGTGCTCAATTACTTTCCTGGGAACACCGGGGATGTCAGACGGTTGCCACGCAAACACGTCGACATTCGCCCGCAGGAAAGCAATGAGCGTGCTTTCCTATTTAGGGTCGAGAGTGGCACTGATGGTGAAGGTACCACCAGTGCCGTCCTCCTTGGCGGACACCTTCTTCGTCTCTGGCGGAGCTACCATTGTCTTCTTACACTTGCCAGTAGAGCTCGATGGTGCGTCCTCGACGGCGGCGCAGCACTCCGAAGAGGTGCGCTTGCCGGAGTGGGCATCAGAACTCTTGCCGGACTTGGTCTTCTTCTTCCCCCCGGGAGCTTCAGCGGCAAGTGACTTGCGGTCTGTTGCGGCTGCAGCTTCCCGGTAGATCTTGTCGGCGCAGATAAGAGCATCCTTCTTGTCGCCAGGGACAGAGATGACGCTTATCAGGCCTGGCATCTTCAGCATGTTGTACGCGTAGTGAGAGGCTGCCATGAACTTGGCGAGTGCTGGACGGCCAAGTATCCCATTGTAAGGCAATGGAATATCAGCAACGTCAAAAGTGACCCTCTCAGTCCTGAAGTTCAGCTCGCTGCCAAATGTTACTGGCAACGTGACCTTCCCCTTCGGCTTGCTCCTTCCCGGGTTGATTCCTTGGAATGTGCCGGTCTCTTCAAGCTCGCTGTCAGGGATCTGGAGTTTTTGGAGTACAGCGGAGGAGATCAGGTTCAAGCCGGCCCCGCCGTCAACTAGCATCTTAGTGACCTTGAGGTTGCGGATAGTTGGTGAAACCAACATCGGCAAGCACCTGACCGCAGTTGTGCGATCAGGGTGGTCCTCAATATCAAAGATGATAGGCGTGCTGGACCATTTCAGAAGCTTGCGTGACTCGAGAGGTGGTTCTGCTGCATTGACTTCCCGCACCCACTGCTTGAGTTGGCGGTGTGAAGTATGCAGAGAAGCACCGCCGTCGATGCACAAGACCTCTGTGGCTTTCTGGAACTCCTGCTCGCTGGTCTCGACATCATCCATGTCTTCGTCGTCGTCGTCATCTTCATCCTTGTCGCGGCCACGGGGAGGTCTGTCTCCTTGCCGCTACTTGGCCTTGCCGCGGCGTCCTCCCCGGCCGGCGCGCTTCTTGCTAGATTCTCCAGCGCCTCCTTGGGCCCTCTCCTTGTCTCGTCGCTCGTATTCAGCCTTTTGTTGCTGGACAAGCTGCTCGACCTTCTTGCAGCTCTGGAGGTCATGGCCCTTGGTGCGGTGGATCTTGCAGTACTGCTTGTCGATGCCGTCCTGCTTGTCGGCGACCGCCACAGCCTGGCAGTTGGTGCATGCGGCAATCTCCTTGCCGGAGCTACCAACTTTGGCTTTCTTGGCGCCACCTTCGTTGCCGGACTGCTCAACGACTAGCACATCTTTGCCTTTCTTCTTCCTGTTCCGCCGCCGGTTTTTCTTTGCCGGGGCAGCATCCTCGCTGTCAGGTCCTCCTGCTCCTGCATTCTCTCCGGGGAGTTTCCTCCCTTCCTCAGCACATGCACACTTGTCGGCCAGGGCATACAGCTCACTGACGTCTCTGATCTTGCACATCGCCATCTCCTCCCGCATCCTGCGGTTACGCACGTTCTGATGGAACGCGCTGATGACCGCGGCAGGGTGGACATCTGGGATATTGTGCTATACACGGCTGAATCTCTGAATGTACTTGCGCAGGGGCTCTCCTTCCTTCTGGGCGAGCAGATGAAGGTCACTCTCTTGGCCGTGAGGTTTGTGGCCGCCTGTAAAGGCGCCGACAAACTGATGGCATAGGTCTGCCCAGGAGGATATGGAGTTGTCCGGCAAGTGCATGAGCCAGGACCTGACATTGGGCTTGAGCACCAGCGGGAAGTAGTTGGCAAGGATCTTGTCGTCCCGCCCCCCGGCAGCATGCACCGCGATGGTGTAGATGCTGAGGAACTCTGACGGATGCGACTTGCCGTCGTACTTCTCTGGTACGTCTGGCTTGAAATTCTTCATGCTGGGCCACTGGACTTGCCGCAGCTCACGAGTAAACGTAGGGCAACCTACCGCGTACGGCAAGTCGCCTGGTTCCCCTGGCGCATGCATGTCGACAGAGGGCCCAGCGCACTGGTCTGATTGACGTCGCGCTTCTCTTCGGCGCTCGATGCGAGTACGAGCGTCTTCTTGCTGTCGTTCGTGAAGAACTTGGCGTTGATCACGACGAGCTCGCGGATCTGATGTCACGGTGGAGTCGCTGTCGAGGTGGATCCGGCGAGTCGGCGATCTTGGCCTTCGGGGCGGAGAGTGCACAGTAGTTGCACCCCCACCGGTCTTGTCGCCACCGGCTCATGCCTGGCTGACTTGCCGCGGCTGCGACGTGCTCGGCTGCCGCTGAGTGTCGCCGTTGGCGAAGCCGATGAGATTCTGAATGGTGGCCCTCCAGTCGTCGATCTTGTCTGCCGTTGGAGGGTAGTCCAGGAGCAGTTGAGCTCGCGCCAAAGCTTCTGCTGCAGTGGCGGGTGGTGGTGGCGAACGGTGCGAGGAGCGGGATATGCTCGGACTTCTAACTTCGTTAGAAGGAGCAGTGTCCCGTCCAGGCGACCGTGCCTCGCTCGCGCCAGCATGTTGGCGTGCATGCTGGTCTTGAGCACTCCGAGATCCACCAGCTCGATCTTGGTCCAGCAAACGCATGGTACCGTGAGTACCATGACGCTGCCGGTCCCGCGCCTCCTGGGATGGGCGCGGTGCATGTACGGACGCCGAGGTCTTGGAGTGCGCCCGGTCGTTGTGGGAGCCGGCTACGCCGCCGATGGGCAGCGCAGCCTTGTCCTTGGACCTGGCAGCACCGTGAGCCCCCTCATCGACGCCCGTTCTTCCGCCGGCGTCCGCCCCATCAGCCGTTTGCTCCGGCAGTAGCGGGGCGGATGGAGCAGCCGCCTCCGAAGCCTTCTTCTTCGGTGGCATGTCGATGAAGATGATGAAGATCTAGCTCGCGTGCACGCCGGATCTGGTTCACACAACTTCGACGCCCCCTACCTGGCGCGCCAAAGATGTCGGGGGACTGATCCACGAACACCTATGGGACCGGCGGGCCGAGTCCCTTTCGGTTCGGCGGGGGCGGTGGTCGCACGAAGAGCAGATCGAGACGAAACACACGAGCAGTTTACCCAGGTTCGGGCCGCACGGATGCGTAAAACCCTACTCCTGCTTTGTGGTTTGTATTGAGTTCTTGCTCGGGAGCGCGGAGTGCTACAGTACACACCAGCAGCTAGCGAGACCGAGCGTGAGTGTTCTCCGAACTAGCTAACCCCCTCTACGTTGCGCATGGGCCTCCTTTTATATGCTCAAGGGGTCACCGACAGGTGGCAGCGTAGACAGGGGTAAAAATGGAAAGGTGTTGCGGTAGGTATAGCTACCTGCTACAGTGTATCATACCTAACCCTGACGGCAGGGGACAAGGGCATTAAATGCCCGTCTGTGTCGCCTAAACAGTGCAAAAAGGGACCGTCAGGGACACCACCGCTCGCCACGATGGCAATCTTGTCAGCGCCGCTTGCCAGCGCGCGCCGCTGGCTGCACAGCCTCCCGCCACGCACGCCTGGAAGGGTCCCAGAGCGACACGTTGGTGGATGCGCTGGAGTGCGGGCACAGAGTGGTGGCTTGTCGTGGCAAGCGCCTTGCCACGGCCGTTGTCTTGTCGTGTTCGGGAGCTTGTCGCTCACCGGGTCTTGCCGTGACGCGCGGCGCGTCGCGGCAAGTTCCTTGAGATGCCTTGGTTGGCCTTCCCGGCAAGCTCCTCTTGCCAGGGTCTTGAGATGCCTTGGTTGGCCTTCCCGGCAAGCTCCTCTTGCCGGGGTCTTGTCTCCTTGGCTTGGATACTTTGTTCTTGAATGGCTCCAAAGGAACCCCGGAGGACCTTGGCGGTCACCCGGCAAGCCTTGCCGCGGGATGCTGCGACTGCCCATGCACAAGTTCGGGATACTAGGGTACCCCTACTCTAGTACACCGACAACAACCCATATTGAGTCATAGCCTGAATGAGTTTTGGGTAAACCCGTAATAAAATACATGCCTAACTTATCCCACTTCCATTCGGGTATCGGCAATGGCTGTAGCAATCATGCTGGCTTCTGATGCTCTGCCTTCACTCTCTGGCATACATCACAAACTGCTACATATTCTGCAATATCCTTCTTCATTCCGGTCCACCAGAAAGTATCCTTCAAATCCAAATACATCTTGGTATTTCCTGGGTGGATCGAATATGGTGAATCATGGGCCTCTTGCAGAATAAACTTCCTGATCTCCGAATCATTAGACACATAAACACGGTCTTCAAACCGTAGGGTATCTTGCTCATCCTCACGAAATCCCTTAGCTTTTCCTTTGCTCATTTTCCCCTTAATAGAAGCGATCTCTTTGTCAGTCCTTTGAGCGTCTCTAATCTTATCCATCAAAGTAGGCTGAATCTCCAATGCTGCTACATAGCCTCTCGGAACTATCTCCAAATATAGCTCACGAAGATTCTCGGCTAACTCCCTTGGTAAATCTCCTGTCATTAAGGTGTTGACATGACTTTTATGGCTCAACGTGTCAGCTACTACGTTAGCCTTTCCGGGGTGATAATGCAATCTCATATCATAATCCTTGATGAGCTCCAACCATCTCCTTTGCCTGAGGTTCAACTCCTTTTGCGTGAAAATATACTTCAAACTCTTGTGATCCGTGTACACCTCGCAATGGTTTCCAATGAGAAAATGTCTCCAGGCTTTCAATGCATGCTCTACGGCTGCTAACTCCAAATCATGCGTAGCATAATTCAACTCATGAGGCTTAAGCTGTCGTGAGGCATAGGAAACAACTCTTCCTTCCTGCATAAGCACTGCTCCAAGTCCTCGACGTGAAGCATCGCAATACACCTCATAATCCTTGGTCTGATCTGGCAAAATCAACACAGGTAATGTAACCAAACATTTCTTCAACTCCTGGAAACTGACCTCACATTCCTTAGTCCCTATGAACTTGGTATCCTTTTTCAACAACTCCATCATAGGCTTCGCAATCTTTGAGAAATTCTCAATGAATCTCTAGTAGTATCCTGCGAGTCCAAGAAAACTCCGGATCTCTCCAACTGTTGTTGGGGCTTCCCAATTGGTCATGGTATCAACTTTAGTGGGATCTACTTCTATACCTTCTCCTGATATAACGTGTCCGAGAAATCCAACTTCCTTCAACCAAAACTCACATTTGCTAAACTTGGCATATAATTGATGTTCTTTGAGCTTTCCAAGAACCAAACGCAAATGCTCCTTATGCTCCTCTTCATTTTTCGAGTAAACCAGGATATCATCAATGAACACTACGATGAACTTATCCAGAAACTCCATAAAAACCTTGTTCATCATGTTCATAAAATATGCAGGTGAGTTAGTCAGACCAAATGACATAACGGTATACTCGTACAGCCCATACCTGGTGGTAAAAGCCATCTCAGGTATATCCTATTCTCGAATCTTCAACTGGTGGTATCCTGATCACAGATCGATCTTGGAAAATACCTTAGCTCCTTGCAATCGATCAAACAGATCATTGATCATTGGTAGCGGGTACTTGTTCTTGATGGTTACTTCATTTAACCCTCGATAATCAACAACCATCCTTAACGATCCATCCTTCTTCTCCACTAGAAGTACTGGCGATCCCCAAGGTGAAGAACTTGGGCGAATATATCCTTTATCCAGTAACTCCTTAATATGCTTCTTAATCTCCACCAAATTCTTTGTGGGCATCCTATATGGTCTCTTTGATATTGGCCCTGTGCGTGGCAAAAGTTCAATCAAAAACTCAATATCTCTATCCGGTGGCATGCCTGGCAATTCTTCTGGAAATACATTCGGGAAATCCTTCACCACCGGTACTTCCTCCTGCACAACTCCTGTTAAACAATTTACTTGAGTCCTCTTTGGCACATGCTGGGATACATACTTGATCCTTCTTCCTTCTGGGGTAGTAAGCAAAATTGACTTACTAGCACATTCAATATTCCCTTCATACTTTGATAACCAATCCATGCCTAATATCACATCCAATCCTTAAGATTCCAACACTATTAGGTCTGAGGGAAATACGTAGTTACCAATCCTTAATGGTAACCAATCACACCATAGACTAGCCATATACTCTGCTCCAGGTGAGGTTACTAACATGGGTGACCTAAGGGCTTGGGTTGGCAGTTTATACTTATCCACAAATCCCCTTGATATGTATGAATGCGATGCACCAGTATCAAAAAGAACGAGTGCAGTAAATGATTTAACAAAAAACTTACCTATTACTGCATCGGGTTGGGCTTCAACCTCCTCCACATTTACGTGGTTCACTTGTCCCCTGTTGAAAGGGTTCGGCTTTTTCCCAGAGCTTCCATTGCCATTTCCATTCTGGGATTCAGGACATTCATTGGCATAATGTCCGGTCTTCTGGCACTTAAAGCAAGTGACTTGGCTCAGGTCTTTCTTGGCTGGGGTTGATCGGTTGGTGCGGTTCTGGCCGTTGCTTCCTCCATTCCCGTTACCATTCTTGGTGCCATTGTGATTGTGCGAGCTACCTCCTCCATGGGTATGCTGAAAATGTCCTCTGGATCTAGGGGTAAAACGTGGCTTCTGCTGAGCTCCTGAATGGTACTTTCCTTGTCCATACTTCCTCTTGTGATTCTCAATCTCCTGCTGCTTCCCTTCAATCATGAGAGCATGATCTACCAACTCCTGGTAGTTGTTGAAGGTTGCTACCATCAACTGCATGCTCAACTCATCATTCAGTCCTTCCAGAAACTTCTCCTGCTTAGCTGCATCCGTAGCAACGTCATCTGGGGCATAACGTGCTAACTTACTAAAGTCCTCCACATACTGGCCAACTGTCCGTCCTCCTTGGCGCAAGTTGCGAACTCTTGCTTCTTCATGGCCATAGCTCCTGCTGAAACATGGGCAGTACGAAAAGCCTGCTGAAACTGGTCCCACGTGACAGTGTCGACAGGGAAAGTGGCTATGAAATTCTCCCACCATGATGATGCGGTTCCTTCAAGTTGATGTGCGGCAAACTTCACCTTTTCCGCATCTGTGCATCCTGCCGTGGTCAACTCTCTAGCTGTCTTACTAAGCCAATCATCTACTACTATCGGCTCGGTGCTACTGGAAAACACCAGCGGATTCAGCCTAAGAAAATGGGCTAAGTGATCAACAGGTGGTGGTGGTGGTGGTGGTGGGTTGTTGTTGTTGTTCCCCTGATTCTGATTTTGGACTAGCAACTACATCAATGTGTTCTGCTGCTGGATCAATTGGGTGAGCTCCGGTGGGAAGGTAAATCCGGGGTCACGTCTTGGAGGCATCTGAGGGTTTAGAAAAGATGAGATTTAAGAATAGAGGGGGTCTAAAGAGAAAACACTACCCATATGCACATGAGACAAAAGCAAACAATTCACTTCATTCAATCAATCAAACAAGGGCATACAATCGGTCTAACTATCGCAAAAGTGCTCGAACTACTATATTTAAATGGTGGACTACTACTACTGTTGTGGTGGTCTACTAGAAATATTCTTCGGTTGCAGACTCCATGATATCTGCTCCAGCTTCATCAACATAGTCCTCATCGCTATCATCTGGATCCGAGTCGGTGTCGTCGATGATGATGTAGTCTTCCGGCCGAATCTCATTGGGTTCTTCGTCTTCTTCTACTGGTGTAGGGGCTCCCATAAATATTCCAATCTTCTTGATCAGATCGTCATTCTTCTCCACTAATACTTCGATTTCCTCTTCATAATCTTCACGCGTAGTCTTGAGTTCTTCCTCCAGTTCCTTGATTCTAGTCCTTGCCTTCTTCAGATCTATCATGTCGGCGCACATCTGGTTCTCCTGACGTCGAATGTGTTGGTTTAACTCCTGGATAAAAGCTGCAATTGATCTATCCTTCCTGGTGCTGATCATCTCCCAGTGCTCATCTCGGCGCCCACAAATCTGGTAGATAGTATCCTTGAGATCATTGTGGTAAACTTCTCCAATGTGTCCCATGGCGATGTGATCTGCCATGCTCTTTCCTAGACTCCATGTTGGTGCATCAAAAGAAAACTCTATGGGCTCAGTGACTGGCATGAACGTCCTTCCTGGAACTTGAACTTGAATCATCCAGCGCTCTTCTTCAGGTAGAGTGGCATTGTAGGTCTCGGTGAAGCTGGGTACTCCTATGTTCAGGTATCTAGTGACTTCCTTCAAGTGACGTCCAAAGGGTGTATCTTCATCCGGTTGTGTGAACTTGTTCCTTGCATCCGCCATCCTAAAAGAGTAGAAAAGATGAGAGGTCAGAATGAGAAGAGAGTGAGTAGGGATCTAGGTTTTTAGATTAGTGGTCGTGTCCTACAGTCAGCGTGTGCTCTGATACCATCTTGTAGCGACCAGACCTCAAACGGTCCAATCTCTGTGCTCAGGTGTCATCCCTGGATCAGTAATGCTGACACCACACAGTACTTGAAGGATTTATAACAGAGCAGCAATCACACACTTGTTACATCGAGTGTCTCAAAAGAGAACTTATTACAATAAATATGTCTTAAGGCCATCTAATAACGATAACAGCGGAAGGCTTGGAAGATAAGTGAGTCCATCAACTCCAACGGCATCACTAAGTATAGAACCACGACCTAAGGGTGCCTTAATCGTCGTCTGAAAAGTCTGCAACATTAACGTTGCAGCCCGAAACAGGTCAGCACATGGAATATGCTGGCAATGTAACACATAGAGAGTAATTGAATGAAATAGGCTATTCTATATGCATATATGGCTGGTGGAAAGCTCTATGGTTACAATTTTGCGTAAAGCCAATTTTTCCCTACTACAAAGGAATAAATTTTATTTAACTATCATGGTAGTTGTTAAACATTGAGAATGGTTGACAGCATTCTCAATCCCAATTAAAGCATCATCATTAAACAAAACCCAGCAAAATTAATTTTAGAGTAACATGTTGAGATTCACAAGATAATCCAGGTACTAGATACTCAAGATGTCCATAACCGGGGACACGGCTAACCATGATTAGTTTATACACTCTGCAGAGGTTTGCACACTTTTCCCCACAAGACCCGATCTCCTCCGTTGGATTTCTCGCACAACATGGTGTTTGAGAAACGGATGACCGAGACATAGTCTTTCAGAAGCGCTAGCAGCTTACGAATGGGTACACCGTACCAACCTACATCCCCTACATCTG
The DNA here is from genome assembly GCF_003073215.2 of Triticum urartu. Classification (NCBI taxonomy): domain Eukaryota; kingdom Viridiplantae; phylum Streptophyta; class Magnoliopsida; order Poales; family Poaceae; genus Triticum; species Triticum urartu. The sequence goes on from NC_053026.1 coordinate 401,269,008, forward strand.
CTAGTCTACCACTGTAAGAGTTCGCATGACTTAGTCAACTATGCTAGAGCCCATAGTAGCTTGTGGCTGCACACGGAAGTTTCTAGCATGAATAATCTCATGATCCCTTTGAGCCTGGGTGGCGGTCCAAAAGAAAACAGGCAATCGCTGGAATACCCAGGTGCCTCAATCCACCCAGATGTGTGTTTAGGTTGCCACCTTAGATAAACCATTAATTAACAATCTCACATCTGTCATGGATACACTCACCCAATCCACGTCTACTAGCATAGCATGGCATAATAAGCAACGTAGATGTAACTCCCAAAGGTTTGATAATAAACAGGTAATAGGTTCTACCTCAACTACTTCCCAAACCCACAATTTAATTAGATCCTAATCATGCAATGTGTGAGGATTGATCTAATGCAATAAAACTGGGTAGTAGGACGTATGATCAAAGTGTTACTTGCCTTGCTGATGATCCGCAAAACCTAGCGATTCGAAGTAGCAAGCGGCGCACTCCGGGTACTCTATCGCAAACAAACAAGCATAAGTACTCAACTAATGCACAGGTAATAAGAGATCTAATCAGAAAGTTCAACTTAAGAACTCCGGTTGGCAAAAAGAATCAAATCGAATGAAACAACGAAAGACAAACGGCAAAAGAAACAAGCTTCGTTTACTATTATGGATCTAGGGCAATTTTTATAGTGGCAAAAACTTGTTTGAGTTGGTTAAAAGGAAAGGGGGTTTCGAAACGAAACTCCAGGCGCTTGAATCGCCTGATTCCGATAAACGAGTGAAAAGTTATACTAAAACGAACATCGGATCAGAGATCGCGATCAGAAAAATCGTGGATTTAATCCGAGAAAAAGAAAAACGACGAACGTTCGTTAGAACGAATGAACGGGCGAACGCTCGCTAAAAAAATAAAAAATAAACCGAAAAAACCGATCTATTAAAAAAACGAACCTAAAAAAACCGAACAAAACCGACGGAAAACCGATCGGTTTTTCTAAAAAGCGGCGGCGAAAAACTACCTCCGGCGGCGCGGCGGCGGCGACGCTCTAGGGTTAGGGCTTCGGGGGTGGGGCGCGGCTGGGCTGGCCTCGGCGGCGCTATATAAAGGTCCGGCCAGGCGGAGTCCTGGCCGGTTATGGCCCAGAGTCGGTTCGGACTCTTTTTTTTAAATAATTACGCTCAGAAAAAAACAAATACTAAACGGACTCCAAAAATCCAGAAATAAATTTTACCCGGTTTCTAAAATCAAGCCGCACTGGATGAACATTTATTTGGGGCCTAAATGCAATTTTGAAAAACGCGCATTTTTCCTAAATTCAAATAAAATAGCAAATAAAACCAAAATAAAATCTTATTTGATTTTTTTATTAAATCCTCAATATTTCTTTATTTTGGGGAAGTCATTTTATTCCCTCTCTCATATTTTTGTAATAGAAATAATTTAAGATAAAATAAATAAAATCAAATGATCCTATTTTCAAAATTTGAGAAAAACTCAAATATGAAAATAACGAAATCCCCAACTCTCTCCGAGGGTCCTTGAGTTGCGTAGAATTTTCTAGGATCAGCCAAAATGCAATAAAATATGCTATGCAATGATGATCTAGTGTATAACATTCCAAATTGAAAATTTGGGATGTTACATGCCATTTCCTTCCGCTCCTCGTTGGGTTCGACACTCTTACTTATTGAAAAGGTTACAATTGATCCCCTATACTTGTGGGTCATCAGAACTCATTCTAAAATTATATTGGTGTTATATCTACTGTATTCCAACTTCTCCATGGTTCATACCCTCCGATACTACCCATAGATTCATCAAAATAAGCAAACAACACAATGAAAATAGAATCTGTCAAAAACACAATGAAAAATAGAACAGTATTTCCCTCAGTTTTTTATAACCAAGGTATCAATCCAGTAGGAGGCTACGCGCGAGTCCCTTGCACCTGCACAAAACAAATAAATCCTCGCAACCAACGCAAATAGGGGTTGTCAATCCCTATAGGGACACTTTACGAGAGTGAGATCTAATAGATATGATAAGATAATATTTTTGGTATTTTTATGATAAAGATGCAAAGTAAAATAAAGGCAAAGTAAATAGCAAAGGAAATAACTAAGTAGTAGGAGATCAATATGATAAAGATAGACCCGGGGGCCATAGGTTTCACTAGTGGCTTCTCTCGAGAGCATAACTATTCTATGGTGGGTGAACAAATTACTGTTGAGCAATTGACAGAATTGAGCATAGTTATGAGAATATCTAGGTATAATCATGTATATAGACATCACGTCCGAGACAAGTAGGCCGACTCCTGCCTGCATCTACTACTATTACTCCACTCATCAACCGCTATCCAGCATGCATCTAGAGTATTAAGTTAAAAATAGAGTAACGCCTTAAGCAAGATGACATGATGAAGAGGGATAGACTCATGCAATATGAAGAAAACCTATCTTGTTATCCTCGATGGCAACAATACAATACGTGCCTTGCTGCCCTTACTGTCACCGGGAAAGGACACCGCAAGATTGAACCCAAAGCTAAGCACTTCTCCCATTGCAAGAAAGATCAATCTAGTAGGCCAAACCAAACTGATAATTCGAAGAGACTTGCAAAGATAACCAATCATACATAAAAGAATTCAGAGAAGATTCAAATATTATTCATAGATAGACTTGATCATAAACCCACAATTCATCGGTCTCAACAAAGACACCGCAAAAAGAAGATTACATCGAATAGTTCTCCACAAGAGAGGGGGAGAACATTGTATTGAGATCCAAAAAGAGAGAAGAAGTCATCTAGCTACTAACTATGGACCCGTAGGTCTGAGGTAAACTACTCACACTTCATCGGAGGGGCTATGGTGTTGATGTAGAAGCCCTCCGTGATCGATGCCCCCTCCGGCGGAGCTCCGGAATAGGCCCCAAGATGGGATCTCGTGGATACAGAAAGTTGTGGTGGTGCAATTAGGTTTTTGGTTCCGTATCTGATCGTTTGGGGGTACGTGGATATATATAGGGGGAAGGAGTACGTCGGTGGAGCAACAGGGGGCCCACGAGGGTGGAGGGCGCGCCTGGTGGGGGTGGGCGCGCCCCCCTACCTCGTGGCCTCATGTTTATTTTTGATGCGGAGTGCTACTTGGCATAATTTTAATATAATTCTTCTTAATTGTGGTACGAATATTCAGATCTGAAAGATTCAAGACAAAAGTTCATATTGACATAAAAATAATAATACTTCAAGCATACTAACAAAGCAATTATGTCTTCTCAAAATAACATGGCTAAAGAAAGTTATCCCTACAAAATCATATAGTCTGGCTATGCTCTATCTTCACCACACAAAATATTTAAATCATGCACAACCCCGATGACAAGCCAAGCAATTGTTTCATACTTTTGACATTCTCTAACTTTTTCAATCTTCACGCAATACATGAGCGTGAGCCATGGATATAGCACTATAGGTGGAATAGAGTGGTGGTTCTGGAGAAGACAAAAAGGGAGAAGATAGTCTCACATCAACTAGGCATATCAACGAGCTATGGAGATGCCCATCAATAGATATCAATGTGAGTGAGTAGGGATTGCCATGCAACGGATGCACTAGAGCTATAAGTATATGAAAGCTGAAAAGAAACTAAGTGGGTGTGCATGCAACTTGCTTGCTCATGAAGACCTAGGGCAATTTGAGGAAGCCCATCATTGGAATATAGAAGCCAAGTTCTTATAATGAAAAATTCCCACTAGTATATGAAAGTGATAACATGAGAGACTCTCTACTATGAAGATCATGGTGCCACTTTGAAGCACCGGTGTGGTAAAAGGATAGTAACATTGTCCCTTCTCTCTTTTTCTCTCATTTTTTTATTTGGGCATTTTCTCTCTTTTTTATGGCCTCTTTTCTTTCTCTTTTTTTCGTCCGGAGTCTCATCCTGACTTGTGGGGGAATCATAGTCTCCATCATCCTTTCCTCACTGGGACAATGCTCTAATAATGATGATCATCACACTTTTATTTTTCTTACAACTCAACAATTACAACTCAATACTTAGAACAAAATATGACTATATGAATGCCTCCGGTGATGTACCAGGATATGCAATGACTCAAGAGTGACACGTATGAAAGAATTATGAACGGTGGCTTTGCCACAAATACGATGTCAACTACATGATCATGCTAAGCAATATGACAATGATGAAGCGGAACGGTGGAAATTTGCATGGCAATATATCTCGGAATGGCTATGGAAATGCCATAATAGGTAGGTATGGTGGCTGTTT